>NC_079336.1:96032914-96237914 GCF_029582105.1 Oenanthe melanoleuca
ACATACGTGCATATATTGTACACTTAGCACATACAGTATACACACATACATGGTACTGTCTTTACCCTCATCCCCCCACCACAACCTCAAATTTGACTGTTGAACTGCTAAACCCCTAACACATCACTGAGAGTAAGCATGCAATGTTCTAGATATTTTTTACTGCTGCTCTTAAGTCAAATGTGGCATGACATGCAGGATGCCTCCACACAGTGCATGTTTTATCTGATAGCAAATTTACTGCCCACTTTGAAAAGAGAAAAAAGATATTAAACATTTCTTTTAATTAAAGAGTTTCAATTGAGAAAGTTGTTAGCCTTGATTAATGCAAGGCTGCAAGGGCAGACAGTTGCACTGGAGAAACATTGGGTGGTACCTAAAGTCTTGAAAACCTCTCACTGGTACTGTCTCAGACAGCTGCTTGCCCTACTACTTTCTAGATATGCCCCTGCTCAAGTGTGGCAGGAATATCCTTCCTTGTGCAAATAAAAAACTAACCAAATGCCTGCTTAAACATCCAATATGCAATTTTCAAATTATCAAGCGTTTACTCATAACAAAGTCAGTCATTCTTGTATCCATTGTACTGTTACCTGACGCAGATTCCTGGTTACTTTCACATCATGCCAGGCATTGTCATTAAATTTCCCATTCACAGGTTCCACCAGCGCTTCAAAGGCCCCTGAGCCCAAATTAATGACCAAGGAGACAGCTCCATTTTTCAGTGCAAGATTGACATAATCAGCCGATTTTCCTGTGTGAAGCATCAGTCCGTTCCTCTGAAGTGTTTTAAACGACAGAGTTATTTCATCACTGCTACTCTGTATGGGGTTCTGAGATAAATCATAGCAGAAGTATTCTGATCCCTTGAATGTCGCAATATATTCTTCTTTTCCTGGCGAACAAAAAAGAGAGAAACAAACAAATAAATCGCTGGCATTTAATTAAAGGCATCTTGCATGAATTTTTTTCATAGCTAATTTAACAGTATTAGTGTAAGCACGGTATAAAAAAATAATTCATTTAAAACACTTAAAGGCCATGAAGGAAGGAGATAAATGACATTTATCATGAACACATTTTTAACTATTTTCTACCAGAATTTTTATGTATAGGTTAAAGCTCAAAAAATAAACTGCACCAGCAATTGTATTAATGCCATTTAAGCAATCTGATCTGAAACACATCTAAATATATAATGTTCAGGTGAATGTACAGACCAAAGCATTATTCTGTCAAATTGCAGATCTTTTCCTTTTCAACTTTAACTAAAATTGACACCCTGTTGAGAGTTTTTTTTTTTTTTTCCTCTTTGCCTATGGAATTTTTCCCATTGACATGCTAAAAGGCACTGATGGCTAAGTCCTTGTCATGAAGAGCCCCTTAATTTCAAAATTAAACTAATTCAAGGGAAGGCCCTACTTTCCCTGGCAAACACCTGTCCTTCAAACCAAGACACACCCCAAAGAGAATCAATAATCCAGATATTTCCAGTAGCTCTGCCTAAGTTCTTGAATAAACTAAAGCTAAAAAGCATTCATTTATGAATCTACCTTAAAGCTTTATATGGTACTGTGCCAGAGAGCAAGTTAACATGAATCAGTAAATGAACAGGTTTGGTTTTGGTTTTTTTCTGAGATGTACTTTTACTAGCTAATTTATGCAACACAAACAAAGCTAGTATTTGCAAACACAAGTATTACATATATGGAGATTATATTTCCCCTAAAATCTTATACATGAACGTGTGCACTGACCTTACACTAGAGGTGGATGGAATTTAGAGCTATAAACAGGCAAAAATTTTTTGTTTACAAGTGTATGGAGTTTAGAGCTATAAAAAGGCAAAAATTATCTGTTTAGCTAATATTAAGTTAGTAAAATCCCAATGAAAACATGCAGCTTTTATGCAGTCTAAGGATGAAGTGAAAAAGCCTGAGGATGTCAAATTTCATCCTTCATGAGAATACAGTCAAATCTCCAGGGCAGAGCTGCACACATCAGTGTGATACCATCAGAACAAACCCAAAACATGCATAAATATATAGATAAAGGCAAGAACAGTATCAATTTCCAGGGGAGATATAGGTTGGATATTAGAAAAAAGTTTTTCATGGAAAGAGTGATAAAGTACTGGAATGGTCTGCCCAGGGAGATGGTGGAGTCACCATCCCTGGATGTGTTTAAAAAAAGACTGGATGTGGCACTTGGTGCCATGGTCTGGTTGAGGTGTTAGGGCATGGGTTGGAATTGATGATCTTGAAGGTCTCTTCCTACCTAGTCATTCTGTGAATTCTGTGAATTCTGTGAATTTAAGTGACAAGTGAATGACAGAACATGCAAAAAACAGGTGTGAAGACAGGTTTTTTGAAAAGCCCCTGGATGTATTTGTCTTCTGTTGTAGTCTATACACTAACTTTGATCCTGGATATTCAAAATGCTTCTCTTTAAAATACAGAGTAAGTTCAGAGACTATAAATACTACAAATACTTCAGATAAGGCATCAGACAATGACTGCATTTTGTTTTAACTTTTCTTTGTAATAAGGACATTAGAAGTTATTAGACTGTGTTTACTTGAAGTGCTTTCTCTCAGATTTGATGCAGAATTCTTGGTAGTTTTTTGAGATTTTTTGTTTTTTTATTTTTGGTTTTGTTTGAGGGGCGTTGAGGGCTGGTCGTTTTTTTGGTATGTTTTTTAGTTTTGGGTTTTGGTTTTTTTGTTGTATTTTTTTTTTTTTGGGGGGGGGGGGTTTGTTTGGTTTTTTTGTGTCAGCAGCCAAATTATACTAGACTACAATGTAAAAAACCCAAAATGACTGTTTATCAATTATGTTTTCTTTACAGCTCAAAACAAGAATCAGTTGTATAGCAACGGATAGCAACACATCCTGGACCCTGATGCATTTCAGTAGAGGAGGAACACTTTGGTTCATGGTGCATAAAGGATTCACAAACAATGTATTTTCTGGGGTTTCAATGCACTCAAAGCAGCAGCCTTCATCTCATCTAATGAATATTTAACAAAAGCATAAAATGTGCAAGAGCAAATTTATTTGCTATGGGTGCTTGCTGCACAGGCATATTAAAGCAGCATGAATACCTACAATGGAGATGATAAAACAGATGCAGCAACCTGGCATTTGTAGTTTTGTCCCTGGTATTTAATGACTACACCACAAAAAAACTGAAGGACATAAATGAATCAATATGAAAAATATTTATGTATACACACTATGCACGGTAAGCTGCTTCTGTAAAACCAGATGATTCACACAAACACAAAAAAGCATGGAACTTAAATACATGCCAAGCCCTTTTAAAAAAAAAAATTACTCCTAAACAAGGACCTGAAGAAGCAAGAAGTTCATCCAAGGAAAAAAATGAGTAATTCTTCAAGCAATACCCCTGCAGAATTCACTGTTAATTTTTGAACCCTCTCTCATTCTTTTCAGCTTCAATAATGTAGTCCATGATACACAATATCATCAAATTAAAATTTTTTAACAAATTACTTATATTTACATCAAACTAGCATTCACTTGTTTAAAAACTGAGTTTCACTTGAAAAACCACCAAAAAAAAAAAAAACCCAAAAACTGAACACAGCATTTTGCTTCAGAGGAAACATTTTGGTTAAAAAACTTGAACACTGTGGATGAAGACACTAACTGCATGCTTTTCCTACCAAACTATCTTTTCTGCTTACCTGACAAACAAAAAATATCCATTATTTGCCATTTTTATGCAGATTCTATGCCATTAATTCAAATATCATATTCCATTACAATATTCTAGTTCGGCCAAACTGCAAATATTACATAAATTATTTGAAGCAGGAATACCAGTAAAATGCCTCCACATTTTTCCAGTCTTCAGAGTAATTAATTCCTCATGAAAAATTAAACTTCACCCTTATGATCATTTGGATGAAACCTCAGGCATATTTGCCCTCAATCTAGCATTGATATTTGGGAAATGATTTGGCACTGCAACTCCAAATCTGCCTTGCTATGCCCAGCTCTGGAATGAGAATATAGGAGGTAAAACACCCACAGGTTTGCCACAGGCTAGCAAAGATTCAGGAAAACCAAGAAGAGGAAATCAGGTCACAAATCTTTTTTGGGCTTTGCCATTGAAAACTAGATTTTACAGCACACATAGAACAGAAAACATGTAAGTCAAAATGTTTCAGCACGGGACAGAAAAACCACTAAACAATATTGGTACTCAACCCATCAAAACCCATCAAAATGATGTGCTATTTTACTTTTGATATGAATGCATGTATTTAGAATGGACATTAAAAAATCTCTAAAACATTCAAATGCTGTACATTAAAAAAACCCACTCAATCTGTTGCTTCATTTCATACCACAATTTTTTTGATCCTTTAAGCAAATTAAGAACAGCCTTCATTAATAACCAGTTGTGTAAACTGCTGGTTGTTTGTTTATTTTTTCAAATTATCACTTAATGACACTTAGAGAAACCATTAAAAATGCATGGCAGTCATTCTAGCCAGTATGAAGTGTTGCACTTCATTTAATGATTAAAATGTAATTACCTGCATAGAAAAGCACAAGATAATATGAATGCCATAAAGGAGTTTAATATGTTTTTATTCTGAATTTTGAGTACTGCAAACTGTGTATTATGGCAGTGAAAATCCAGAATTACAGGAGATGTGCAAACATGGAATGGCACAATCTGTGTCACAGAAAGGATTCAAACAAGAGAAGGACTTTATTAGACCACCTGTTGCTGCAGATAGGGTATGTTTCTTTGATGCATTGAGTCAACAACAGTTTTAGTATTCAGTTCTTTGGAAGTTCAACTAATCCTTAGTTTGATGAAACATATAGAAGCAATACTTCCATGGGCCTTAGCAGATTTTACAGTCCTACATAAGCTCTATGCTAAGTTTTACAGCACATCCACCCTTCTCACTGGCAGTATTACATCATAAACTAGGTCTGGCTGTATCCACAATAATTTGATCATGTGCCTATGCCTGATTTAAATCACATACATGAGACTAGATGCTTTGATCTTACTAGATAGTAACAATAATGGAACCATAGACAAGAGAAATAGAATTGTAACAGGAGTAAATCACAACCCATGTGACAAACATATCTAGCATTATACAACAAAACCTGGTAGAGCATTGTCAATTTATCTGTCTGCCAAAATAATTATTGTCAAAGAGAAAATAACCTGACACCACTGGTACTTTACTTCTAAGAGCCAAGTTACTTCTCTACAATCTTCAAGATATTAAATGTGCTCTGAATAAATAAATTACACCAAACCAGAGTCTAATATGTTCCCAAATGTACTGTTCAGTGCTCCACTTCACAACAATTTAAAATTCAAACATTTATTCACTACACCATCAGCTTCTAAACTTATAAAATCTTTCTGAAAAAGTAATGCAACTTAGGAAAACTACACTAAAACAGCATGTGGACAAAACCATTAACAAGAATGACTGATACAATAAAACCAGACAGCCAGAACTGCTGAACTGCTACTTCTTTGGCACACTTTTGCAGTAATAGCAAACTAATGGCTTGCCATCCCATACAAAGGGAATACTCTCCACATGAGGTGTGCACCTTTGAACCTGGAATGGTCTCAGGATGCATCATGCACAAGGTTTCTCTTTTAGGAAGCCAGCCTTCACTCTTCCATTAAAAACATCACTCACTGGATCTTAAGACAAAAAATTCCAGAGACTGTTAAGTAGTTCTCCAAATGTTCTACTGAATTTGACTGTTTTTTTGTTTCATATAACAACAAAGGATGACCAGACTGCATCTAGAAATAAAACACAGGCACTCAAAGAAGAAGCCAAAATAATACTGTCTAATAAAAATAAAAAAAATAAAATAAAAAAGACTTAATTATGAAACGAACAAAAATTATGGAATTATGATAAAGCCTAAGAAATTAATTCTGAGAGAATGCAGAGGGTCTGCTTTATCAGTTAGGGTTGAGTTAATTTTTACAAGTACTGTTGTTGTTATATACTAGCAGTTTTCTGTTCCTATCTCTTGTAAATAACTTTTCCTAACAGAAGAATCTTCCATGCTTCTTTTCATTTCCCACAATCTTTCTTTTCCTTTCCAGAAAATATACTCCTTGCTCTCCAAACAAGTCTCCACGGAATATTGCAAGGAAGCCATTTGGAGAAAAAAATCAGATTCATGATTCCAAAACCACAGCTGGCAAATATCTACCTGTTTTCCTTTTTTTTTTTTTTTTTTTTTTTTTTTTAATGCCCCCTTTCCTCTCCAGTAAATACAAATTTCTGTGTCCCTTCCCTTTGTGAGGGAATGAGGTAATCATGACTAGCCAGACCATAAGCAATAATTTATTCTGAAGGACTGAGGAATTACTTCTCAAGAGCTTATTATTGTTTTAAGTTATTCATTTGCAAAAAACCCAAAACCCAAAAAAACTCCCAAAAACCAGGCTGGCTAAGTGTCTATTCATTTTAAGATTCAGGGATCTGCCAACCAATCCAAGCCTTTCTGTGGCAGAAAATGTTCTACTCAAAACCATGATATAGTAAAATTTTGGCTAGTTGTTATAACCAAGTGCTTTGGACTGCCATGGCCACTCTTCCTGGCATGTACTATCAGGACATGGTTTATCTAAAAAAACACACTGCACCTGTGATCCTGGGAACCAAAATCTGCACTACTGGCATCCAACATAAAACTAGTATCCATTGTAGTAAAATGAGGAGCAAAGAAAAATTCTACCTGCCAAGAAAAATTTAACAGCATAACTAAGTCAGGTATAATACCACGATGCAAGGAAACTTGGGAAAGTTTTCCAGTTCATGTTTTGTTTCACACACAATCATTAAATCAATAGCCAACCACAAGAAGTGATAGAAGAACCTCTGAAGTATGAGCCTCTGAGCCCTTCCTACCATCTCAGATGAGAATAAAATTACAATAGTTGCTACTCTCATGATAAATGACTTGCAGGGAACACTAGATAAGTGATAAATTACTCCATTTTGCTAAACAGTCATTTAAATTCATAACTAAAATGGCTGCACCATGCAATTTCCTCACTAATTTTCATGTCCTTTTATTTAATCACACAGAGTGTGCACTTCAAAAGCAGATTTGTAATTGGGGAGGGAGAGGAAAGCAAGCAGGAGTTTTCAAGGAATTGTGCTATCCTAGTGTACATTATATACTAAATTGCCAGAAGATGGAAATAGAAGAACCTGTTTTGAATTAGCATCATTAATAAGTAGATTACAGTATCCTGCACTTTATATTGTAATGATAATGCCTCAAAAAATTACTCAAAACCTCAAAACTTTGAAATGGTGATTTTAAAACTTATCATTGTCCACCCAGGGGCTGGCCCATGGAACTGGGCTGGGTCTCTTGTTTATAGCTGAATTGATTTTCCAGTACAAGCCAGCTTCTACTTAAACATTTCAGTATCAGAGTACTGAAAAAAAAAAAAAAATAAACTGATAGAAAAACTGATGTTATTATAGGAAAAAAATAGTTGTTTTAATTTTACTCCCTGTAAGTATATAACTTGTGCAAATGCAAGTTCTAGAATTCTTTTTCTTTGAGTGATGGAACAGGTAAATTCTTCCCCTGCAGCCTGGGCTTGCTCTCTTCTGCTTCTATCACATAGAGGAGAGGTGCACAAAAAAAAAAAGCAGTTATTCTTGCAAAAATTGAAAGCAGTCTTTGTCCTAGATAAAAATCCATTTTCTGCTTCTTGAATGAAGCAGTAGAACCTTACTCCTTACTGAGCATTTTCCAAATGAGTTGCATTCATTTTTCACTGTCCTAAGTAAAAACGTGGAATAGGAGAAGCAAGAAAAATTGTTTTTGCTTTGTTGGTGATATTTAAATACACATTTCAAATGAAAGAACAAGGAAGAAAATAATCCCCAACAAACACATTTCATGTGTACAAAGAGTTAATGAGTTAAGTGATCTGATAAAGAACAGTTACAAAGCTAATAAGAAACTTCTGGGACATCAGCTGAATACCTCTCTTATGGCTCCACACAGCACTGGAGGATTAGTGCAGCATGTCCTGGGGTTTAGATGCAATAAAAAACAACAAGCAATTTTCTTGTCCTAATTAACTCCTGTTAAAAGAAGCCCTTTGTAGCAATAAGCTTTCCAGAGATGCAGGGGGAATGCCACCACAGTAATATTATGTACATGATGAGCCACTGCTATAAAACCAGTTTTGCACTTATCTCAGAGAGGTACTACAGGAATATGTAGCATTAAACTCAGTGAAAAGAGATACAGCATGGTTTTGAAAAAGGTAAAACAAAACACCTTCCGGAGGGGATTGAGAAAACTGATACTTTTTTCTTTTCTGTCTCTGCCTAAGATTGTATCATTGAAGGAATGTCTACATAGAAATATTTGGGAAAAATCATTTGGATCTCTGTGTTAGTCTTCAAAGCATGTTTGGAAGAAGTTATTTATGATTCTTGGTCTTCCATAAACCTGGGAAAGTTAATATGAAAACTGTTGTTTTATTACATCTTCCAGCCTGTTGAGAATATTCTCATTTAAGAAAATTTTTTTCATATATAAAACAAAAAAAATCTCTTTCTGAGTTACTGAGCATAGGAGGAATACATTCTGTGAAAGGATCCTACAGCAACTAAGGGGATCTGAGGAGTTGAAGTCTCAGTTGAAGAAATCTGCTGTTCAAAATAACAAGCAGAGAGATGTGCTAGTGGCCTCTTGCTACACTAGAAATATTTGATCCAAACAAGCCGTGCCTAATATCTCTTTACAACCCTGCCTCTTCAAATGAAGTAAAAGGAATTCCTATGTGAGCTAAACAAGAGTAAAATATCTCTTTTTTTATTGATTGATTCTGGATATAAAAGAAGCTCAAAACTTCTCAAAGACAGGCAGACCATTGGTCAAAAATACTCTTTGATCTCAATTCATCGTCACATGGAAAATAATTCAGCCAAAACTGTATTTTTAACATAAGGCTGCATATAAGAAGTAGTGTCAGGGTAAACACACCTTATTGTGATGCATTTGATATTTCTTTTGGCACCCAGAATTATCTTCAGCCACCATCAGTACCTAGGTCAGGTGTTCAAATGAACTATGGGATCAGAAATGTCATTATTAAAAACTAAAGTACGAGTTATAAGAAATTCAGTATAATGGTTTTAGAAAGTTTTTTTCTTCCAAAGAATGACAAAGGCAGAAGAATTTTCATTTAGTGAGCAAAAGAATAGTGCCAATTTAAGTTCATTTGAATAATTGGTATTGAACTCCAATATCTAATAAACTTAATTAAAAATTCAGACCTCCTTCCTCCAAATGTTAAATTGATTAATGATCACCACGATGACTAATGATATTTTACCTTTATGACTGCAACTGATGGACAAAGCACTAAGGACAACAGAAACATTTAACTGATGAGCACAGCACAGACCTTTAGTGGATTGGGTTAAGAACAGATAACATTCTGGTCTGGAAAGAAGAATCAATTATGTGTCCACAGGAGGAAGAAAAAAAAATTTAAAAAAATGTATTTTAAAATGGTGGCAAATTGAAAAAAAAATATTAGCAACTATTTGTATAACAGGGATTCTGGTCAAGGTCATGGCAATAAAAGCAGCTGTCTGTACTTTACAGAGAAAAACACCCACAGGTATTTACACAGAACTGCAACCACCTGCATATGTATGGGAAGAAACATTCAAGGGCAAATCCAGAATCAGGAAATAACTATTTAAAAATTCAGATGAAACACTGAAAAGGACTTCACAACTCACAGAAACCTTGATGGTTATCAGAGTGCTATTACCATCTCCAGAGGCTGTGACATACCTTCCTAGAAACGTTTTGACCTACTACTTTCAGGTTGGTTCCTGTTTGTTTCAATGCTGCCCTCCACTCTCTTCTTCCCTGTATCTTAGTTTTTCTCCTTAAGAGACTTTCTTATTGCACTACAATTCCTGCTGAGAGGCAAAGGTTGGCTAAGCCATATGCTGGTCAGTGTTCTCACTAATGAGCAGTCACTGGAAATCCCCAATCACATCTGAAGATCAGAATAATTCCTAATAATAAAAAAAACCCCCACACATCTATTTGCATTTTATGTGCAGAAGTCAGTTAAAAGAATATATAGAAGTCGGGTGTTAAGGATGGGGGAAAAGGCAAACTGAATTCAAGTTAATTTAATACATTTTATTCTGGAAAATACACTAAAATGTAATCTACAGAAGTGTGACAGATAATATTCTATACTGATGTATTATAGCTATTGTTTGCTTTTCTGACAACATTGTTTGTTCTTAAATTAATTCTCACTTTCCAAGACAATAAAAAAAAAGACAAAACTACCATTATTTTTGTAATGGTTTGACAAGATATAGCCGTTTTTCATACCCCTTCTTCTTCCTACCCCAAATCAAAATTTAGGTCATAATATTTCAGAACACAGGAGATGTTGAGGAAAGAGCATTCACATAAGCAAGATCTTATTACTGGAATAACAACAGGATTTTGTGTAAATAACAGCCAGAGGTATTCAGATGATAATTTCACATGTCTCAAAATCTGATTTCTCTGACTGCAAATAAAATGATAAGGTTTTTCTTTGCTAATAATTAATGCAATTTACATGAAGTTTTAAAGGACTGGTAACAGCTACATAACAAAGAGTTTTAAGAAAAGTGTTGCTGAAATAAGTAATTGCCATTACAAAGCCACTTCATGAAACAAGCCTGCTTATGGAGGTTCCAATTCTGTAGCATGAAAAAGCTTCTTAGACACATAGCAAGACATCAATGAAATGTTAAAGCTCTGAAATCCATTCCCCCACAGCTTTTTCCATGATTCTTTAAAGCTTACCACAACAACATGATAAAGGAGGATACAATTCAAAGAAATTTGATGATACCTTAATATGTTTCAAGTAACAGCTGTGAATTTTTAAACAAGACAATTCTTGCTGTCACTTCACAGAATCACAGAAGAGGTCAAGCTGGAAGGGACCACAGTGGGACACTTGGTCTGGTCTCCCTGCATAAGCAGGGTCATCCCAGAGCACACAGCAGAAGATTGTGTCCAGATGGTTCTGGAATCTCTCCAGCAAGGGAGATTCCACACCTTCTCTGAGCACTCCATCCCAGTTCACAGTTAGCTACCCAGCACAGTTCTTCCTCATGTTCAGGTGGAACTTCTAGTGCATCAGTTCCTGCACATTGCCCCTTGTCCTGCTGAGTACAGCCTGGTCCATCCTCTGACATCTCCCCTCAGAGACATTGATGAGGCTCCCTCTCAGTCATCTCTCCTTGGGGCCAAACAGGTCCAGCTCCTTCAGCCTTTCCAGAAGGGAGATGCTCCAGTCCCTGTATCCCTCCACTGGACCAGCTCCAGCAGCTCAGTGTCTCCCTTGTCCTGAGGAGCCCAGAACTGGGCACAGCACTCCAGATGTGCCTCACCAGGGCTGAGCAGAGGGGCAGGATCACCTCCCTGACCTGCTGGCAGTGCTCTTCCCAAGGCACCCCAGGTACCACTGGCCTCCCTGGCCACAAGGACACACTGCTGGCTCAGGGACAGCTTGTTGTCCACCAGGACCCTCAGGTCCTTCTCCACAGCATTTCTTATTCTTCTTTTCAATAAACACCAGGCCTTGGCAACATTCACACTTAAATAGAGTTTAATAATATTCTAACATACTTCCAGTAAGCTACAACAAAACAAGGCTTTTAAGATCTACTCTTGATACCAATTTTTCTTTTAAATGAGACTTTCAAAAATTGATAAGCGGGTTTCTTGGCCTGACCATGGCTTTAAAATTATATGTGCACTGATTTATTTTCAACTGTGAATATTTAAAAAGAGCTATGTCTAGATTTATATTTAAAGGACCATTTTAGGCATGCATTTCAGAAATATAAAAGATTTCTAACTCTCTCCACGTCTTATCAAATCTGTGGAAATCCAAGAAAACTTCTGCAAGTAGCAAAATAATCAGTATTATATATGCTTCACATTTAGTTTTTTGAAGACTGACTAGTCCCTTCTCCATTAATTCAGTATTACCTCCTTATTTTTTCAGAAGTCATAAGTCTTTGAAACTACTTGATAAGGAGGCCTCCCTACTGAGATTACCAACAGTCTTTTTATAGAAGCCTGCAAGAACACTGTAAAAGCAAAAGAAGATTAGCAGAGTGTAAAAATAATTGGACTCTAGTGCTATATTGATATTTTAGAGGAAAGATTTGCTGTCATGACTGGGCCAAGTTGACTGCTGGTGAATTCCACTGAAGACTGCACATTTGCACCACTGGTACTTTATCCTGCTCTTTATGCAATAAATATGTCTAAGAAGGTGAGATACTTAGAGTGTCATGGATAGTGTGACATACTTGCATCATTGCATGGATCTAACATAAAACTTAACAACTCATTTCTCAGGTAATGGAAAGGGTAGAAAAAAGCTGGAGATAGAAAGAATGACACTGTCAGTGATACTGCCTCATTTTAGAAACATTAGATATTAAGAAGTAATTTCACCTCTCCAGGAACTTGTCAAAAATAACTACTTAAAATCGTTCAATATTTATTATTACTGCATAGGAGCTTATATTATTTACAGCCTTCTGCCCTACAGATATGAAATAGAAACAAGACTGTAATAATCCAAAGAACACTTACAGAAGAAAACATAACTGAAAAAATAATTTAACATATCTTACAAAGGATAATCAAAAGAGAAAAGCTGTGACACTTTACTGACAAGCACATTACATAAATTTCAGGTTTGGGTACTCTTCCTTTTTCAAGAATCTAATCTGCATTCAGGGTCTGAAACTTCTCTACATTTCAAGGCACTATGATTGTGTTCACCACAACTGCTGGTACCCCACTAAGCCACGACTGGAGAGGGCAGGGAAAAAAGCAACAGAGCCTGTATCCTTCACCAAATGTTCTGGCAACTGACATGTATTTTCCACAAATTTCTATCTCCTAACCAAAGTGAAAAAAAATGTGATACTGAAGACTGTGTCAACAACAGCAGGAACCACAGGCTGGCTCCTCCTGCACAGCTTGAGCATGACTGCTGGTCCCACACTAAACCACACAGGAATCAGGAGCAAGGACTACCACCAGACAAAAATACTGCAGGATAGAGCAAATCCTGTGAACATTTTTAATATAATAAACCCCTTATTTTGCCCTCAGAGAAAAATAATATTCCCTCTACAGTATACAATAAGTTTGCTTCAAATCATAAATTGAACACAAAGGCTCTTACCAGCAGCAACCATTTTTTTCTCTCCCACCTGTGCCTCATAATTAACCTGTGCCTGTAATTAACCATCAGCTGTTTAGACACACAGCCCCAGAGGCTGGTTAGGTTTTGCATTTATTACATTAGGAAAATGCCACTGTGCAGTAGCCAGAGTGAAAGGATCAATATACAGAGAATGCATGCACTCTGAGTTACACAGGCTATTAATTCAACCTTCTTCTACAACCCCTACTGTTTTCTTTGCATTGCTGAATATAGTTTTGCTTTCCTAAAGTCCCTCTTCATTTTATAGCACCCTGAGAAAATAAGTAAAGCCCTTTATGCACAATACACAAGACAAATGATTCTGAATACATGCCATTACACTTCTAAAGCTATTTGATTACTACTCTGGATACTTTAAAATTAATTAAAATTGAAGAGTTCTTGACAAAACACACCAGTATTCATCTCACAACCACCAGGTCAGTTATTATGTTCAAAAAATTATTTAAACCTTTCTGAACTTTCAGGAAAGGGAATTACTGAATCTGTGAAGAAATCATTTTGCAACTATTATCTCTATTTCTCCCCAAGGCTCCAACACCTTATAGATTTCCCAAGGGTTTGGATTCAAAACTAATAGGAAGCTGTGTTTAAAGTATTTTAGAATCCTGCCATCAGTTCTATTGTTGAGGCAACATTAAATCACAGTACTCAAATGAAATGGTACAGATGTAAATGGCTTAAAATTAAAGGTATGTGCATCATTAAAAATTCTGCCTAATTGCCATTAAATTAGAAATTTGCAGACTAGCAGTCCATTCTTTCTTAATTCACTTCTACATGAGTTCATTTTCATTGGATTCCTAAACTGAAATCTAGAGGTAAACCACAGTTTAACTGAAGGATAATTTGATTATTTTATTATTCAAGGATTATTTGTTTGTTCTTTAGTCTGGGGCTATGGAGACAATATGCACACTGAAGTATTTCCATCTCATAAGCAAAAGCAGGCAACATTCATCAGTGTGTTAGCCATGAAATTAGGAATGTTTGATGTATCCAAGGGCAGCTCCTGCAGCTCATTTTTCCTGCTACACCCCTCTGAGTTATCTCCCAACTCCCCCAATATTGAGCTAATAAGCAACTTTTCCATGCTGCCATGCAAGAAACAGACTAATTTAAGCAGCTTCAGGCTCCCCATTTTTATTTTCTATCCTCATCTTCCATGTTCTGGGGTTTTTTATGTAAGCACAAAGAAAAGCTGAACAGCAGCCAGCCCTGGCTCCTCAGAATACAGTAACACCAGCAGAACTTTTCTTCACCCATCTTGCTGTGGGTCTTTTGTCAAGTGGATGCCTAGCACAGGAAATTAACCATTAAATTACTAAATCCATTTACCCCTGTATTAGCAAAGAACTGCTCCAGTATAAAAGGAAACTACAGCTAAAGATTCTATTAAAACTCAGAAATTCACCATGGATTTCCAAACTGGTTTAGGACAAGCTGCATCTTGACCCATTTCTGGTGGTGCAATAGTCAGCATCCAGATATTTCTCCCTGGCTAGTGAGCAGTGTCAGGACAAGATAACTTTTAATATTCCTTGGCTTCTCTCAAGACTCATAAAATGCTATTAAATCTTCTTCTCAATGTCATCAATTTTTCAAGCCTAGAATTATGTTTCAGAAAAGCATATTTTCATTCTCTTAACACTCTGCTAATTTTGTGGAGTAATTTTCAGATGATCTACTACATCCTGTGCTTACTCACTCCAGCCCACCACTTGTTTTTTCCTATAGGCACAGCTGACCACAGACAATGATCTACGGACCAAACAAACCCCAAATCCTCAAGTGGGCAGATGCAGGATAATTCTGTGTTTTGGCTGCTATACAGCCACAGCTTTCTCTCATTAATTGAGCTGTAACTTGAGTAGTGACCCAATTTTTGGTGTATCCTTTACTGTCAGAACAAAACCAATTATGAACAGCTCCCGACAAAGTTAAATCTTTTTCACATTTTTCTTAAAACACCCTGCTCATTTCTGATACACTTAAATTTAATTCAGTCTCTGTAGACCTCCCAATGCCTTGAATGTACACAGATGAATGCAGAAAGATTAAACATTTTCTTACTGTGACCTACAACAATGTGCTGAAACTTTAATTATTATGTTAATTCAGACATTGGCCCCAGTGGATTTATTATATCCCAGAAGCTAACACAATCTACTCTGAAGTGAGATGTAGGCATTAGTTGTATCTAAGTATTTTGTGTACAAATATTTAGGCTGTGTATCAAAAAGCTACACACTAAAACTAATTTTAAAATCTAATCCTAATTTTGCGGCTTTTTCCTCAAGTAGATGTCTTGTTCCTCAGAAAGAATCTGAAAGTGTGGCTCCTTTTAGCAGCAAAAGTTTATGTCTCAGCCAAACATTATCATCCACAAATTCAAGGCTTTTGAAGCAAAAATGGTATTAAATTAAAAAAAAAATTAAAAAAAAAAATACACATATATTATTATACTTGCCTAGACTACCATCATAGAATAACATTGGGAAAAAAAGTCCCAATCAACAACTCTTTTTTTTCCACTGCAGGACAGGATGAGGTACATTCTACACTGTATTAGAACAATAATATCCAATCCCCAAACAGCTTATTTGGAACAAAGATGGCCTATATATGAAAGACCATATCAGTCACTAAAAATTAAGGTCTGACCTTCTCCCTAATAGACAATACACGTGTTTCTGATCAGCTATCCCTCAAAAAAAGAAAAAAAAAAAAAAAAAAAAAAATCACCAAAGAAAAATGCCTACTGGTTTCTTTTTTAATTATCCTCCATCTTAGCCAATATTTTTCTTATTTTCTGTTAGAAACATGATTGACAAAAATGAAACTTGTATTTTAAATAAGTTTGAAGAGAAAAAGCAATGTGGAGAAACTTTTCAAGCAATGGAGCTGGAGGTAGCTCATATAGTCTTACTTTTCCTTGGTTACATCAGAGTATTTTCTATTATAGAATCACAAAACACCTGTGTTGTAATTAGAAGCAATCTGGCTTTCATCAAGAGAATATTAAAAAAATGTTTAATATAATAAAGGTAAGCAGGAATTAATGAAAGCTTTCTGGCTTTGTACTACCAAGGCAGGGATTTGGTCCCGTGTTCATTTTTAATTATATATTTTAATTGCTTACCAACATATTGACTTGATAACCATCACAAAGATAATTTCAAATTACCAGATATAAATCTTTTTGATCCAAACAGTAAGAAAAAAAGATACAAAGGAATCTTCTATCAATATTTTCTCAAGCTGATGTAAATAAAGATGCCTGATGTTAAAGACCATGAATACCTCAAGTACATCTTTGTATTATTTTTAATCAATGTGCCTACAAGAATATTTGTTTCCCAAATTACATTAAACATTTCCCACAGCAAGACCCAACATTCAAGGGATTCTTAGACATTTCTACTCTACTCAAGTCTTACACTCATATCCTTCACATGAAAATAAGAGGCTTAATAATGCAAAGCTCTAATACAAACTTCATTATGTTTTGGGTTTTTTTTTTCTTTAAATTCTCCAAGATCTGAGCTGGCTCATACTACAAAGATAACATTTGAACTTTAATCAATCTTATTAACGCAATCTAATTCCCATTTGTATATATGTATACAAAAAAATCTCCAACCCTATATATATAGTACCTCCTGATTATGAACTTTCTTAATTTTCATTAAATTTTCATTAAATTTGTTGCTTTTTCTCCACTGCAGTAATTTTTCTACACCTAAATAATAAAAAAGTATTCTAAAAAATACTTTTTAAAATATACAAGCTCATCTGATAAACTATGTCCATTTTTTCTTCTTGCTCAAAACCAAACACTTTTTTCCTTGATAGTGAAAAAAAGGAATGTTTCTTTCCACACTAAAGAAAGTTCAAAGTTACCATAGTAACTGAACAAAAAGTCACTAAGGACTTGCTGCTAAAGGCCTTTATAGGATATAAAAAGTACATTCAGTTAGAGGTATTGGAAAATCTTTTACAATTATTTTAAATACACAGAACTAGCAAACTCAGTGGTGATTATGATGAACAAATGTTAAAAGTATATGCCTAGGTGATTTTTTTCAGTAAGGTGAACCACTGGAGGGCTTGTTAATTAAAGGTCAACTACTCTAAATTGCATAAGAGAATACTGGAAGACCTGTCCTTGCATGAGCCTTGTTGTGCTAAATTTTCTCAGCTAAGTATTTTGTTGTCAGAAAAAAAGATAACTTAAGCTGAGTATTCATTATACCTCAAATGAAGCAACTCATTTCTTGCCTGAGTCTGACAACTTAATGCAGCAAGTTAGCAAAAAAAAAAAAACAGCTAAGCCATGAGGTGTGTGAGAAAATACAGCCCTGTTTTTACATTGAACATACCCCTATATATATATAAGCCCCACATATTTCTAATTTTATCTTGTAAAGTGTGCTAGAATACTTGTACATTTCTGTATGAGCTATAACTGACTTAAAATAATGAACTGGATAATATTATACTCAGTTCTCAAGAATTAGACCCCAAACTTCCACTGGCATTCCTAGGAACAGTGATTCCATCTTTCACATGGGGTTGTGTAATTCACCATAACTGGTATTTTAATGAACTAAGTTCTTAACCATTCCCCATTGCTGATAAATTGTGTTATTCTGCTCTGTTCAGGGCAGTTGTTGAGCAATTGAGTGCCTTGGAAAGAAGACAGGCTGAAATTTGGTCAGGCACTTAAATTTACTCTGAGATTTACCCAGACCATTAACCAGCAAAGAAGGCATGAACAACTTTATTCTGTCCTTCACTACACATGCTTTTATTCCTGTGTCTCTCTACTAGTTGTATAAATAGTTCTTATTCATTTTCCAAGGTCTCACTACAGGATGCCAAAGCCTGCAAAGTCATTCAGGAAATTTCAATTATAAACGAGTAATTGGCTGAGAGAACAAAATCCCACACTGGTATGCTTGCCATTGATTTCTTTAAAAGAGTAAAATAATCACATGTTTTTACTCTACATCCTATCAGTCATTGCACATCACATCCAGGCCTTGCAAATTTACACCTTGCATTAGGATGGACTCTAGAGCACTTTGCTAATTAATTTAGGGCTGTATTTTAAGAGACATCTAGCATATTGCCATAAACCCTTCACTGAAGTTGTGTAGAGATGAAAAGATGTTTGAGTCAACCTCTACTTTTTAAAATCCATGGTATTTTTGGTCCTAGTTTCAAGATGTTTCAGACTTATCCAGCAGTAGTGCCCAGTGCTTGCAGTGTGTAGTGACACACCTCACCTGAGCAAACTTCTGAATTCTGCAGTTAGTCACCCTGTGGCATGTTTTAAGTGTGTGCACATCAATGAAGAACCTAATTCAGAATATTAGAATATTTATCTTCAGAGCTGAGCAGAAAAAAGTGAAATACCAAGGGCATTCCAGTCATATGAGAGTTGCAGCAAAGCCTTGCACATATGAAGGTTTCTATTTAGAAGATTCAAGGTTGAAGATTTATCCTCTCTGCTCTCTAGAATAATACTTTTCTTACATTCAGGACCCATGTTAAGTTAACCAGCATATAATGATGAAGCCAGCTGTTCTGGGCTGCATCAAAAAGCTGTGGCCAGCCAATTGAGGGGGGGCTTTTCTTCCCCTCTACTCTGTCCTTGTGAGCAGATCACTTCACCTGGAGTGATCCAGCCAGGTCTGGGTCCTCAGCACAAGGATGTGGACCCTGTTGGAGCCCTGTTGGAGAAGGTCTAGAAGAGAGCCAGAAAGATGCTCAGTTGGCTGGATCACCTCTCCTGTAAAAGTAGGCTGAGAGAAATGGGTTGTTTAGTCTGGAGAAGACATCAGGGAGACCTTAGAGCATCTTCCAGTACCTAAAGAGTACATGTTAAAAATAAATTAAATAAATAAATAAATAAATAAATAAATAAATAAATAAATAAAATAAAAATAGGAAGAGTGACATTTTACATAAGCAGATAGTGATAGGACAAGGGAAAATGTGTTTAAACTGGAGAAAGAGATATTTAAATTATATGTTAGGAAGAATTCTTTGCTTAGTGAGACACTGGCACAGGTTGCCCAGAGAAATGGTGGATGCTCCATCCCTGGCAGTGCTCTGGGCCAGCCTGGATGAGGCTTTGAACAGACTGATCTAGTGGGTGGCATCCCAGCCCGGGACAGAGGGGTTGGAACCAGGTTATTTTTGAGGTCCCTTCCAACCCAAACCATCCTACAGTTCCAGGTTTTGGTAATTTATCAATCCTGAAATAGTTAACCTTTGGGGATTTTAGTATTTCTTTTTAGTATTTCTGCATCTATTTATTATCAGAGCAGATGGGAACATACTGAGGGGGCAATTTATGTGCCACAGCACATTTTGTGGTTCTATTTATTTAATAATCCAGACTTGGGACCTATCTGGACCACTTGGAGCTCCATATTAGAACTCATGTCCTCAGTTTTATTTCCTCCTTATATGTTGTGAGGGAGGAGAAGAGATGGCACAGGCCTAGTTCTCACCCAGCATGGAGTTCAAATAGGACTGGATCACCCATCTAGAGCCAGCCACTCACAAATATTTCCAGTTCTCAATGTTTAGACATCAAGTTCAGAACTTATTTGTAAAATGTTAGCCAAATGAAAACAATATTTTCTAATAATTTTCTACTGTCTTCCCCTGAAAAGATCCTGAGATATCCTACATGTAGCAAATGCACTAAACTTAAGAACTGAATTCAAACCCTGTAATTTATTCTCAACACTTTGCATTTCACTTAGATTTGAAAATGACAAGCTGTTGGTCCAATTTTTGTCAACATGTTTTTAATTAGTTCTGAATTTATGACAATTAAAGCTCACTGTTGCTTTTAAAATGAAGTTACTGAATTTGCCTTAATTTGTTTTCATTGCTCAGCAATGTGTGCATTTTAATTCAACATGGAAATATTCCATCCTCTCTGCTTTCTGTAGGGAAGATGCTACCATCAACACTATCGTCGTTTTTTTTTTCCTGTGAAAATTATTGACTAGGAAATAAACTGAAAACATCTTTTGGGAATACTGGCCATGGTCCACATTTGACTGGCTCCATCTGTATCTCAGCTGACTCAAAGAACCTAATGCATTCCAAATCATTTTTGTAGGGGGTGGGGGAGGAAAAAGAGGAAAATGAAATATTGCACCATTACACTGACTTTCTATTTCTTGTGTCTGCAGCTGTAGATTTGTTTGAAGGCAAATAATGTCTATTATTTATTAATCTAGGACCATATACCTCACAAAAAATGTGAAAGATGCACTTTGCTAAAAAGCTGAGACAGTACACAAAAATTAATTGCCATTGAAACTTTGTTGGGGACAAGAAAAAAGAGGGTTGAAGTATGACTGGCATTCTAATGAAGAAATAATTTTGGCAAGTTCTTAGAGCCTTAATAATAAATGACAAAATTCTATATATTAAAAGAGCAAGCTTTAATCTCATATTCCTCAACCTCATTTCTCCTCCCTTGCTTTCATTTTTCATCAGGAAAGTAATTTTCTCTTCACAGGTCCTCTGTGAATTCATATTGTTCATGCACCATTTCTTTTGTGAATGGCTGCAGACTGATCTATACTATATGAGTATCTGCAGACTCCATGTCTTGGTCAGAAATTGCAACAGAATCTTCCAAAAGAGCACTTTAAAAAAATCTGAAGTAACAGAAGCAGAAACTATTAACCAAGAATGTTGAAGTCTAATAACAGAAATACAATATGACCTGTTTTCTTCTTCAGCTAACATGAGTTTACTTAAAAAAATATGTACCAAGACCATTTATTTTGTAAGATTCCAAAGTCCATTTGGTTGTTGAGGATTTTGATCCCTTTTTAACTTACTATATTTTCTCTTTTAAGGTAGCTTAGGTAGCTTTTGTAACAGTAAATAAAGAATTAAACAACACTCTTACAAGAAGATCTTATACATAGAAAAAGTAAATTTTTTATTATAGGCTATTACTTTTCTAGTTTAACTATTAAAGTAAAAAAAAAAAAAAAATCTTTGCTTTAATATCCAATTCAAATTACTAAATAATAGAGAAAGCTGAATGAATTCCCCAGAGCCCCAACTGTATCTACATACTTAAAGAACAATTACCTTAAGTGAATACCTAAAAAATTACAGGAGAAAAAATTAAAACGTTCATAAACTTAACTCTAACATCTGCTACTTTTCGCAGTGAAAGTTCAAGTAAGTAAAATAATTTATTTTTTCCTTTTTTTTTTTTTCTTAAGTAGATTCAGTCATCACTTCCTGTTTTATGCTAGGAAAAAGTTAACCCTATTACTAAGATGACTCTGTCTCAGTTGCTGCATGCAGTTTATTTGCAAGGTTTAACAATCTTTGTAACAAACTAATCTGTTAACTTCTCATAACTGCATACTGATGTGGCCCAGCTCAGGAGTAAAGATCCATCTGGCTGCCAAAGACACCAAAAGCTCAACAAAGAAGTGATCATTCTTCATCAAAATTATACTCACTTAACATCTAACTTGTAACTGCAGTCCCTAAGAAACACTCACAACCCCCTCCACCCCTCAAATCCTTCTAACCAGGAAACAAATCTGTTAAAACCACATCCACCATTCCTTTCCTGCTAGGAATCCCATTCACACATGTACTTCAGCTCTGCCAGAGCTTTTGTAATTGACTTTCAGGGGTGGTGCCATTCAGGGCCAGGAGCTGGGCATCATGATCCTTGTGGGTCCCTTCCAGCTCAGCACAATCTGTGATTTGGTGACTTGTAATTAAATCCCGACAATAAAAGGTGATAACATCACTTTTCTTTAAATTGCCCCTTTTGTGCTTGATCACTTATCAAAGAGGGCTGTAAAGCCAACAATGCACTTGCCCCAGCGCACATCCATATGGGAAAGCCTCCTTCCCAAGAGCATTACTGCCTTTTGTTCACGCCTGTCCTGTAATTGGTGCAGTCAAGTCAGAGTAATGTGCTGCAATTCTGTTGTTCTCTTCAATGCCTCTTATCAGAGCCAGACTTTGTAATGTGTTTGAAATGTGGATTACTTGTTCAGAGAAGGAGGCCAAGTGGAAGCTGAATAACCCTGACCTTTCTGAGCTTGGAAAATCAAAACAGTATCAAAAAAGAGAGCATTCATGACTGAAATGAGATATTTTCATCCCTTTCAGCTGCACGTTCAGTGGTCAAGGTATGGTCTAATTAGAAAAAAAAAAAAATTAGAAGTTGTTAAACAATTGCTTTGCTCAAAGTATATTGAGAAAGTTGCAAGACTTCAAATTCAGTCATGCCACCACTGATACAAGAAATCTTGGTAAACAGTGAGGAGGAAATGCCTCTGCATTAAATCTGCTTCTATGGCTTTTAGCTATGCACAATGTTTCTTCCATTGACTCATCTCTGAACCACCAGTTTGCTTTTGTAGGTTTGATGAATGTAATCTGTGGACTGTAAATCCAGATTCCTGTTGAAAGGGCATGGTACTTGGCATAACACTTAACTTAGCTTAACACTTGGAACACCTTTGTTATTGTTGCTGTAAATATCAAACCTGCCCTCAAAATGCAGCTATTTGCTCTCACAGCTGAAATCTCTTGTGGAATGAACCATACCTGTGTTTGAGACAACCATTTCTGACCTGCTCACTAAAAAGCTTCAAAGAACCCATTTGCTTCTCCATTAATGTCCTTTCTCTCAAGCAGAGCCTTTGCATAACCATCTTGACATTCTCTTTAGATAAATCTTATTTACATTGATACACATACACAATAAAATAATTATTTTCTAAAAGGACAGCAAAGAGGAATGGGGTTTGACATGTCATCTACAAGATTTGCCAAAACTTATTTTACCATCTTTGCTGTCATCAGATGTTCCAAGCATTTCAAACAACATTCCTGTAAAACCAGACCTAAAGTTGACAATGGTTATGCAGGGCACTGAGACCACAGCTTTATATCCCATTTATTCATTTGCTTCTATCACAGTTTTAATAGCAAAAAAGTCTCTAAGAGGCTGATATTTGTCCTTGTACATAGCAGAAAAGGGGCTCATTATATAATAAACTAATTCATTAACTATCTATTAATAGAGTGTCCAACAATACAAAAAAAATAACAGCATTGATAGCATAAAGCACATGATTTGGTAATACCCCAAGAAAAGTATAAAACATCTTATTCTCAATGTGGCTAAACCCAGCAGGCTCCTCACTCCCATTCAGTATCCCTGCACCTCTTGACTTCTCTTTCCTAATTGAGACATGCTGTACTTACATAAGAGCACTTTATTCTGTCTTTCTCCCACTTCCCTCCACCTGTTACCTTCTTTCACAAAGGCACTGCAGCCTTGCAATAGTGCCTTCAAGAGCTACTTAAACCTGTAACAAGCAAATCTGTTTGGGGTTTTACCCTCCAAAAGTACCATAAACCCAAGGCTTTTTTTTAATTATTATTTCTTTTTTTAACCATCTGTTAATAATCTGTCTGGATTTAATTGGTTTGCAGTGACAACAAAGATCATGTTGCATGCATTTATCACAAGGCAGTGACTTTCTGAGGGGCTGTGACACAGGATGCTATGATACCAGTGAGAACAGAATTGTTAGGCCTATTAAGCACCAGTGCCTATCCAGAGCAATGACAATGCAAGCACAAAACTTGAGGGCAGAATTAGTCATCATTCTGAGAATCAGGCTTCTCAGCTTATATCAAAAATCAGACTTCAGTCTGGCACTGTTAGTGTTTAATACCACTGTATTAAACCAGAGGTAAAAAGTTCTTTAAAAAAAAGGGACTAACAAGCATGACACACATTATTGTCCTTGTAGTGAGTTATAACACTACTGTATGGCTGTGGTCTGGCAGGGGCTGTCACTTCCACTTGCCATTGCTTCCAGTCACTGTGGTCTGATGAGACATGGTGCAAGATAACATGTCACATCTCTTGAATTGAACCACTAATTCACTGATTTACTTAATACAGAAACAGCTTCATAAGGAAATTTGGGTGTACAAGACTTTATTTTCTTGAAGGACTGGGAGGAGGAGATCATACATATGCCTGGCATGGATGGGTTTTTCTTAAACCACATAATACTGAGAAGGTTTGAACTCCCTGCTCTCTCATTTGGCCAGTGGCTGCAATATACACAAGTCTATTTTTTACATTTGCTTGTGTGTGTTTAAATTTGGAACACATACTTGCATTGAATAGGAAAGAAAACCCCAAACAACACTTTAAAGCTCTGGTACAGTAATTGCAAATCGTTAAATTAAGGATTTCTACGTATCTTTTTTTTTCTTTTTGAGACAAGGAAAACAAAACCCTTTCTTTATATAATCTTTACAAAGGTAAATAAAATTGCAGTCTTTCATAGTATAAAAATCTTCCATTCTTCTGGAATCCCATAAAAGTGTGGGTAATTCAGCTGACCAGTACCCTGCAGGTCACACTTTAATTTAGTTTCACAGCATCAGGTTTTTGGCCTATATCTGTCAGATGCAGTAGCAATCTCACTTTGCAGCTGCTACAAGGCGTAGAGTTCTGAAAAACACAAGTCCACATTTCCACACCAAACTAAAGAACCATCTAGTTGTACTCTTTTTAGATGCAACTCTCTACTTTTGGAAGAATTACCTTATATTTCACTAGCAGAAACATTAGCTTTAAGCATCACCTTGCTGGACTGCCTTCTCTACTACCCAAATGATGCAAGACATTAGGGACAAAGAATTTAAAATAAGATCTTTACTTCTGTCTTGGATTTCAAAGTTACAGCATAAGCAAAAACATGTATTTCCAAAAAGTAAGCTACGTACTGATTTGATCACAGACACTAAGTCATATAGGACTGCATCTTCTAAGGAATTTCCAGCTGCACTTTTGCTATGGGAGAGCAACAAAGTGGTAGATGACCAAGGAGTAACTTTTCATTAATATCTGGGACTTTTTATAGGCTGTAATCTTGGCCCATCTAATGTCAGCAGAATCAGGCCTGACTTTACACTGAAACTGGAAAGTTTTAGGTACATGTGTCTTATCTAAAAGACATTCAGAAACTGTAAAAGATTTGACCTTAAGTTCCATTTGTTTAAGTGAAAGAAGTTGCAAGTGCAGATGTGTTAATGCATGCAAACCTGCTAGTGAACCTACAGACATCAGAAACATTTTCTCTTTCTTCCTGAACAGGTATATTCTGTAAGGTAAACAAAGCACTAGTGATGAATTGGAATTTTTGGTTGTCTGGTACTTGAAAGACTCTTAGCAAGGGTATTTTTATTCTATGTCACCATGAACACTATTACCATGTGCTTGTTAAACTAAGTGCAGTCTCTAGGGAGTTAACCAGAGAAGTTACCTTTCCAAAAAAGGGAAAGTTTGATCTTTACACTTTAACAGAAACATAGACTTCCATTCTCTATATAACTACCAAATATCTTTGATATTTCACTGATTCTTTTTCCCTTAGCTATTCTTCAAATTCCTGTTGGCTTTAAGGTGTTAGAAGTAGTGCTTAACAGCTGCTAATGAATCCTGCAACAACCATTTCAAAGTCCTCTGGAGAAAGAGCCAAGAACCTGCACCTTTCCTTCTGCTTTTAGATTTTAATGCAAAACACAGAATTGCATAAATGAGACTGATACACAATCAATTCTACTACTTCATAGTAAACATGAATTTGTATCAATTATTGCAGCTCTAAAATTTAATCCTAAAATATTTATGATGCTGTAATAGAAAGAGGCAGATAAGAATCCTGCTTTTTATGAAGCCATATTTCTCTAGCATCAACACTAAATATTTAGGTAAGATTATTCTAACATCCTTAGCATGTCTTTACAAAGCATGGAAGTCACCTTACCATGAACAAATAAGAATATCATGGAAAGGTCAAATATTATCCACATCATCAGTGCATACACAATTCTTTGTCCAATCCCCAAAACACTGCAGAACTTTAGGAAACTGAAACCACAAGGCTGTTTCAGATTAATTATTAATTAATTAATGTGTTGGCAAACTTTCATATGGTTTTCAAAAAGTGCACTGTACTCTGGTGCTCTGAGGGTGGTTTTCATTACATTTCAAGATTTTTTCAGCTATATCAAGAGCAAAATAGTAGGGAAAGGTTTCCCCAATATGTGTTTTTCCAGGCTCACTACATATTTTATTTATTTTTGAAGTTAAAAGAAAATGGAGGTGTATCATTAGACATTCAATTGCAAAACCAAAGAAAGACAAGGAATAGTTACCTAACAAACAAGTTTAAACAGCCTACAAATCATTTTGTTGAAGAAAGTTTCTGGCCTTGGGAAGGCACAAAAGTTATTAATTTAATCCACTATCACTAAAAGTGCACTGCTCTGATAAAGAAACATTGCTAAATCTTTAAACTGGGTATTCTGTTGATTTTCTAAAAACACTGTCTGCTATCACAATCAACATTAGTCTACAAAATGAAAGTAGTATTAGCTTAATGTTACCTAATCCTGGCTTTTTTGACCTAGTGAAATCCCTGCAAGCAATCCCTGCATGGAGACCTGGAACACCTTCCCATTGCAACCTCATTTAAAAGAAACTGCTATGAAACACAGTTAAATAGTGATGATATAATTGGTTCCCAGCTTGAAGACACCTGAAAACACTCCAGACCTCACAAAGGTCATGCATGATAGAAGAGAAATATCTTCTTTTATATTAACTGAAGCTTCACAATACTACTAAATCACATCATTGGAAAAAAAAAACAACCAAAAAACCAAAAAAACCAAAAACAAGTCCTAATACATAATCTTAAAATTATCTTGGAATACTTACTTCTTCCAATCATGTTTTACCATTGTATTTTGATCATGGATAGGTCTAAATTCAGCACTTATACCGAGGCTGTATCAGAAAACAGCAAGGCTAGAAAAACCACAAGATTTTATTTCTAAAGAGACCCCTGAAGATGACAGGACAAAATTAATGATTATTCAATTTAAGAGGTATTGCAAATTTAAATTACCAAAAATAGTTACTGATTGGAATTCAGAAATTCTAAAGTAAAATATGAAGGATCAATAGAAAAGTTCCTTCCAGCAATATTTTGTGAGAAGCAAATGCTTGGCAGAGTGCTCCATATGCGATAGGAATATTTACTTTTACCCTCACAGCCAGAACTAATTTGATGTTTATTCAACACCCACATTTGCAAGCAAGAATTCTGTGTTTATGACCTTGTGATGCTTCATTCCTTTTATGGGGCCAAAGTATATTAGAAAGATTAACCACTGAAAACAAAATTATATCTTCTGCTTTAATACTAAAACCTAAATGCTACCAGAACTTGTGCAAATTTCTGAAAAATAGAATGCCATGGACAATTGACTTGCTGCCCATTATGGTTCCACAGCTACTTCTTAGCTCAAAACATGGCCCAGCTTCAGACATTTTTTTAAACCTAAGGGAAAAACAGGTTTTCCAGGGCATTTTATTGGTGTTATGGGCATGTATTAAAAATCTTTAGACCTATTACTGGGAGCAGTAGATTGCTGTATACATTTTTCAGTTAATACATTTAAAGGGACTTGTCAACATCATCTGATATGAACAAATATGTCATAGCTGTTATCACATTTGTGTGCTATTCTATACTTAAGTTTCCTGAAAAACAAAACCAGCTAAGTACATGGCTTATCATACAAAATAAAGTTTTAAACCTGACACCATCAGTAATTTGATCTAAATGGGAGAGCTGAGTAACTCTATGCTTCAGCTTGAGATAATCTGAAAACATGGTGTAAGAACCACAGTAATCAAGCTGTGAGATTCAGTCTTTGCCATTCAGCTCTTCCACTTTCACACACCCAGCTGACATTCTGCAAAATATCCTTCACTGCCCATGTCACATTTTAGCATTTTCAAGTAATATCTACTAATAGAATGATGCAGATGAAAAAATAAATGTTTCCTTAAACCTGTCAATCCTTTCAATTTCCATATGAAACATCATTTTGTTCTGAAAATGGAAAAAAATCCTACAGAGAAGTCTACTTAATGGTAAGTTGTAGGTTAAACCCTGCAGAAATAACTGCCTTGACCGTATAAAAAGACCAGAAAGTAAATCTCAGCTGATGACATCAACTAAAAAACTGGGTTGTGGGCACAACACTCTAAACAGACTTTTATTTTTCACCAGTGGCTAAAGAAATGAAAATTCAATAATTTTTTTACCAAAAAAACCAAGAAAAAAATATTTATAGTTTTAAAAAGTTTGCAGAAGTACAAATGGGGAAATTGAAAGGAAAAAAACCCAAACTCCAAAATAATCAAACAAAAAGAAACCATAAAAGATTAAATGCTGCCTTTGTCATTGGATTTACACTGCATGCTCCTTCCAAGCATTTATTTTCCAATTAAACCAAGCTTATTAATGGAAATGGTAATTCATAAATCACAACTCTTTTTTTTTTTTTTTTTGTTCTTTCAAACAAAACTTAAAATAGCAAATGTAAGCTATAAATACATATTCATTTCATGTTTGCAGTCAAATCATTATGTTCACTTCAATCAATACTGTAGCCTGAGGGACTCTCCCCATTTGAAACTATATGAAATCAATATATGCACTCTTACATACATTCTAGCTGCTCAGAGAGAAACATAGGATAGATCTCCTTTGTAACAACAAATTTCAGGCTGTGACAGTTTCCTTTATGTTTAGGGCAGCAATGGAGCTGCTCCTCATTTTGCAATCTTGCATTCTTTGCAGCATTGCCACTGAAATATGATCTATGATACAGTACAAAATATGATCTATGATACAGTACATATAAAACAAGATGCTAAATTACAGTATCTAAAACATTAACTTCAGAAACATTTAGAAATATTTAATAAAAGATTCCAAAAGTCAGTTGTTCCAGGTCCTTAAAACCCTTCTTTTTTTATGATAGCATAGATTCAAAATAAAACTTAACCATTTTGAGATTAATTAGACTATGATTTCTTACTGATAGATCTGAGCCTGACTACTATGAATATTGATCTTTTATCTACCCTTTTCTTTATTCTTTTGTTTTCCTACTTTGTGAGCAGTATTGCATTACACCATTTTGTGCTAATAGCAGATAATTTTCTTTCTATTTTACACTTGTTCTCGTTTCATCTTTTTCAAGGCCAAAGCATTCTCTAAGAAGCTGCTTTAGAGCCTTTTTTAATGTTACAACTACTTCTTTCTTCTTCTTAATTCCCAGGCATGTTTAAAATACAAATCAGACTGCAAAAGATACACTCTAATTCAATCTAACACACTGAATAAAATTCACCCATCTAATAATACTTTGTTCTGGTTTATTTTATGAAGCCTCCACAGAAAGTTAATTTTGCAACCAACCTCATTACATTTGTAAGTAATAACAGCCAGAGATAAGAAAACAGAGTGAGATTTATCCTTTATGATCTAGACACTCAGTGCTTTACTTAAACTCCCACTCATTACTAACAATTTGTTCTTGTGTCACAGTGCCTGCCTTACTCTCTGCAGTAATTCCATCTCCACACAATGTTCTCAAAAACTTTCTCACCCTCACATCAGTATTGAGCTTTTCCTCTATGAAATTTTGGTGTACCTGGCATTGTTGATGTTTTAGGGCAGTAAGGATATTGCCCGAGCTGGACTGTCAATTTAACAAATTTGAAAACCATGTGGAAAAAATGAAGTCTAAAATCCACCATTTCCATCACCTTCAAAACAATCAAGATTTCTTTTCTGCAAACTCTATTCTGGTATTTCTCACACTTTCCTTTGATAAAGCTCCAGTCAGGCACACAATTCCAGAATATCATACTAAGTACTGAACAACCTGCTAGTTATCACACTCAGCTCCACCCCACAACCATATCACTCCAAAAAAAGGCAATGGATTTGCAAGAGAAGTTTAGTCCCTTTATTCAGAAGTTGCCTTAAACCTATATCCACTGTTCACTGACAGCACACTAAAGAAGTGCCTTTGAGGGATGTAGGCTGGGTGAAGGTCTAATCAGCATGACACAGTGTGGTACACACAATTATTTCTCATACCCAAAATTACCAAATCAGGACATGGGGTTTAGAAGTGGGAGCTGATACTTGCATTTCAAGCACCAAAATTAGGATACACTTCTTCAATCGAAAATTAATCTCCCTGCCCACACAAATATACTTTCAATCTACATATCCTCAGGTAAATGACAGTCATGAGTATAAAACCCAGCACTAGTGGGGATTATTTAATTTTGAGACACATTTAATATCTCTTCATTGCTGTAACTCCAGCAGAGCTGATCAAGATACCTTCTCTGATTAAAAAAACGATCCATAACCCATGCTGAATATAATCTACCAATATGGAATTGCAACCATTTTGAGCAGCTAAAGATTCCTCTGCAAAAGTCAGTTAGCATCATAAAAAAGCCCGAACCTATTTCCTTTTAAAGAAATCCAGTATGTGAGAAGATGGGACAGACGGAATTTCACTTAAAAGTCTCACTTAAAGTTGCAGGTGGCACACTGAAGACAAACACGGAACACTTTGTGGCAGATGGCCTGCCTTTCAATCAGCAAAAGAAAAAAAAGTATTGGATAAAAACCTTTCCAGCAGCAACATGGCATTGTTATTATCTTCACTTTATCTGTGCAAAAAAATCAGTAGTAAGTTTCAAAAATTAAGTAGTATTTAATGCTTGTTTGTACAAGCTGGACAGTTAAGAACATGTTTCTCAGAAGAATAGCATATTTTAAAATAAAATTTTACAAGTGAACCCATGTCCTGGCATGATGCTGCAGTTTTACTTTTCTAAGGAAATAAAATATTTCACCTTATACGCTTGGCTTGCTTATCATTTTTGCAAAGCTATCTGCAGCTTCCTGTGCATATGAAATAAAGTAGAAAAAATAAATTGCCATTATTAGGGGAAAAAAATGGACTTGTCATTATTTATTGTTGTAGATTTTGACCTCAGTCTCTGAGTCAGACATAATAAAATATTTTTCCTAGCTAAATTTTTAGATTCTAGTCTTTAGGATTTATTTTATTTCAGGAACTCCTGATATTAGTAAATTAGCTATATGGATTACTGCAGACCATTTTCCTATAACTTCCAAATAGTAAAGATTTTATTACAAAAGAAGCCATAATTGCACATCCATGGAAACTAACTCAGAGCTCCACTCGATTCATCATCTGTGAGCTAGGCACAGGCTGGTAATATTCTGATTTTCTACAAGAGTTCATTTCCTCATTCATGTTATCTTTAACATCTCTGAATAACCACACAAATGGTAGACTTCAGGTTATGTAGTAAGTCATGAAAGGATTTCATCAGTCTTGCAATAAAAATCATATCATGCTTGGCATCAGATGCATTATGCCTACTTGAACATTTCATGGGAGAACTGGTAAACCACAGCAGTGGCAATGTCTGGGTGAATTTCTTACCCTACTTTGTCTTTTATCATTTTCATTCTCGGCTCCTCAGCTCCCAAGTAGGCTCTCTGAGAGAGAGACACACGGTTAAGTGAACTCTCAATTCTCCCCACAAACACTTGTCTTACAGTAGTAATTTAGAATCCCATTCTACAATGGGCTAAGTACATTCTGGCTCAGGTCCAGCCAAGCACTTATTGCTTAAGTACTCCTGCTAGCAGCCTCATGGCATTGGAGCACAACCAGCAAACCCAGGACCAGCTTAAGCTTATCCTTCAGCTGCTGCTGGGGTGGTAAGGTTTAAGGTACAGATCACTTTTGTTAGCTGTTATAAATTAGATAGGGTGTCTGGGGGGGGAGTTGTATGTAGTTTATTTTTTTAACCATAAACACCACATAAAAAAACCCCACACTTTTCAGTGTTATCCTTCCAAATAGCCAAATATATGCCTTACATACCCTAAAAATCAAAACTGCTGAACTTCATGTATTTCAAGAGCTAAAAAATTTAGTGTAGGATTTATTGACACAAGGGTGAGCAATTCCCAGATCTGCTTTTCAAGAAAACTTGGCGTACAGGCATGACTCTCCAGTTACCTATTTCCTAGCATTCTGGCAATCACTTATTTTGATGTAAGTAATCAAAACAGGACTTGTGCTGCACTTGTAAACCTCCTTGACATGCAGACAACTTGAATCCCACATCTTTGCAGGGGCTTGACAAAGTGTTTCGTATTCAGAGAACCAGGAATGGGCAGAAAAAGAGTGACGAAGTGACAAGGAATGTCACAGCTTTCTCCCAAATGTCCTTTTCCTCATTTTGTTGCTACATACTCTGGAAGCTCAGAGACAGTCAACAAACCCCTGCATCTTCATTTTGTGTGTATATATATATATATATATATATACATATATATATGTAGTCACACACTTTTTTTTCCAGGTATATAATTTACATCTGTTGATGCTATCATCTTAATGCCTAATCAATAATGTTCTTATCATGCTCTTTTAAAGCTAATTACATTATTTACTTCCATGTACCCAAGTCTACTACCAGCTCTTCACTGGAATCCTTACCAGGTTACAAAGCATTAATGGATAAAAGCAGATTGAAGAGCTACTGTACCATATGTTTGTCACAGTGTGACTTGGGTTTTGCCAATTTTAATGTATTTAATTTCTTTTGGAGATAGGATTTAGGAACAGAGACAATGCAGGCTTAAAACTTAAAAGGATATACGAAGAAATTTATTACACAAAAAAAAAGAATTCAGAATAAGATTTCTAGATGATTTCCTCCTCCCCCTCCCTTCATTCCACATTTCTTAACAACAACATACAGAAAATACTTCAGCCAGTTATCTACTTAAATAATCATTTCAGTTCACTCTAGAGAGAAAAGTTCCTTTTTTGGTTTAGGCTTAGGGGGTGCCTTCACCTTCACAATTTGCGCCCGCCCGGGAAATAACTGCAAACTATGAATTTCCTCCCAATTTCACAGTCCTTCCAGAGCTGTGCTATGGGTTATGTTACACACTTGTGGTACCACTTTTAAAGGCCAGCTGCTGAAAGACAAATTTCTCTTCATCTCTTTTTCTATTAAATGTCTCTGTCCATATTTCCAGTCCTGAAACAGAGAGCCCCATTTCCTCAAAGCAAAAAGGTCTTCTTTTCAAGCACTTAAACCTCCTCAAGTATATTTCACAGTTTAAAGGAATTTTAGTTAAGTCACAATCCCCTCAGCCCACAAAAAAGGTTTTCAGCTACTGATCAGTTGCATCCTCTTCCCATCAGGAACTTTATCTTCATTCTGCTGACTTCTGTAGACTCCATGCCTTATTCCTTCCTATTCAGGGGAGCTCAGGAGATCAAGAATCTTATCCAGGCATTAAAAGGGTTAAAGTTGCATCCAGGATATGAAGAAGCCGGGCCAGGCCATTGCTGGAAAAACTCTGAGCCACGCAGATCATCGGGGGCCTCTCTTCTCAGAATGATGGGGGGTTGGGAGGAAGGGAGAGCCTTTGGTGGTTCCCTCATCCCCCCACTCGGCCACGCCACGTGGAGAGAGGACACAAGCCGAGCTGAGCCCCACAGAGCTGAGCCAGGGCCGGGGCCGGAGTGCCAGGACCGAGGCCAATGCTGAGCCCGGAGCCGGGGCCCCAGCCAGAGGCCACCGCACCTCCAGTGAGGCTGGAAGTCAAAAGAGAGCGTTCCACCCCCCACCAATGTGAGGATGCCAACCACCAGATCAACCCTCCAGCTGGTCCCCGCATCCCACAGGGGAAGCTCCCAGAGAGGGGACAGCCCCTCTGTTCCCTCCGGCATCTCCGCCCCCCACCCTTCCATGCAGAACCAGCACAATGTTTCAAGCCAAACAGAACACCATTATAAAAGCTATAAAATCCTCAGAGGAGAAGACTTATTCTCAAGGTAGAAATGTTATGAAAATACATTCTTAGCTTATGTCTGTTCAGCGAATTTCAAAAATCTTCCCTGTTCGGGTTGGAATTTGAATCAGCTCCCTCACCAGTTCATGCAAATTTAATTGCAAAATTATTTTTCCTCATTTTCAAATCAATTAAAATATTGAAAGCAAGGTCCAAAAGCTCAAGTCCTGTCATTCTGGGGAAAAAAAGAAACATAAAAATTACATGATTGCAACAAATATGGTGAATTTTATGTTTGTGTTGGGGAACAAAGAGAACAATTCAGTTTGTCACCCAATAGCTCAGAAAAAGCACTATTTATACAGGATTTCTCACTTATTTACTCAATTCATGGTTACTGAGATTAAGAAAAGCCCTTACATGCTAGAATACATAAGGTCCTGCTAATTACCTCTGTTACAATATGTAACTTAACAGAGAACAAAAGAATGATTTCCAAAGTGTCATAAAACATTGGCTTTGAAGGTTTGTATTGTTTTGTTTTGGAATTTTAAAATCCATTTTAGATTTCATTCTATTCCAAAAGTTTGCTTCTAAGTGCCATCCTGTGGGAAGAATGGTTGCAAGGATAGTGCAGGAGGCAATCTTTCTCAAGGAAGAGAGAAGACATATAAAGTTTTTAATAAAAGGCTGGTGTTGGTGCCAGTTGTGTCCATCTTGACATTATTACTACACCATCCATTCTTCTGGCTTCTAGGGGAAATTCTCAGCACTTTCCAGGACTTCAACATTGCTTCATTTTTTCACGTTATTATCTGTGCTCCCTGTGCCCCCTGCAAACACTGAGATACTAAATCAAATAACTATTGAGTCTGAAGCAAACAACTGATTTTTGACATTTAAAATACTTGTCTGGAAGAGCCTGACAAATTGAGTTTTTGTTTAATTGTAAATATGGTGATATTTTACAGCAGTGATCAGATATAAATTTTTACAGGCAATTTAAAGGTCTGTGTGCAATACTGCACATCACATTATACAGGAGAAAATGGCATTTCTCTCCCCATCTGTCAAAAATACTCACTAGAAGCAGATGCATAAGAAGATTGTTGGAACACTGGTGGGGAAGAAAATTGACTTCCCTGACAAGAGCAATGAGACACACTCAGGGGCAGCTTCATGTCTGCCAGTCCAGCAAATGGAGGTTCAATTTCACCAAAGAGACTTGTAATTTTTTTCCATTTAAAAATTTTAATTGTGAATCTGTAAAAGAGATAATTGTCCAAATTCCTGAAATACACTCACACTTCCACCCAGTTATTATAAGGACTTGGCTCATTTCAGAATATATAATAATATGAAGAATTCAAGAATTTCTGATATAGAACACCTCGTTCCTTCTGCTAAATAAGGTTGTAGATATCCTATTTATTAGTTTAAAAGTAAAAATAAGAAAATTAAAACAAAACTATAGTATTTAAAAGAAAAAAAAAAATTAAAAAAGGAAATTCAAAATGGTAATGAAATAGAAACCCATCCCTCCTATGGAAGCTTTAGTGCCCAACTCTGAAGCTCAAACTTTCAGGAAGAAAGGTTCATTTCTCCTCAGCTGCATTTCTTCAATATATATACACTCATGTGCATCTATAGTTATTCCCCCCGTGCCAAAATTTGCATGCACAGTGTCCCACAAGCACATTATGTCAGTTTCTGACATAACTTCAAGATAATAGATAGGCCTTACAAATTCTGTATGTTTTGCAGAAGAAAATACCTTCATGACTATACATAATAAAATGCTTTCCGAAAAAAAGCACTGAAATACCCATAAAAGTTAACTATGAGATAGATTGCTCACTGAAACTTAGAAAGACTTAGATAATTTTCAGAAAACAGCTATTTTTGGGGTAAAACATGCCCCTATGGTCATTTTTAAAGAACTGTTCTAGTTCACGATTTCCCTGACGATAAGTGTGTATTTGTTCAGGGTTTTTTAGCATAAAAATCAGTTTAATGTTGTTTTAAACAGATTTTATTCAAACAAAAGAAATGTAGTTAATTCAATACACTCAATAGTAATTTACCCTGTCAGTAAATGAGCATTGAAGGCAATGAAACTGCAATTTTAAAATCAGAGCAGCATCCCCTAAATGAAGCATTATGTACCAAGGTGCATAAATGTACAGTGGTGGTCGTGCCTATGCATGAACACATACAATACAGAAGCATTCAGCAGTTTTTAAATACGTGCAAAATTAGAGTTCTGATGTACAGTCATCTGTTGTAAAAAAAAAAAAAAAAAAAAAAAAAAGGAACATATATATATCTTTGTAAGAAGTGCATTTCAGCCTTTAAATCTCCACTTTTTAAAAGGCTATTGTCATTGCTACTGATGCCTAATTCAGGCTTACGTAGAAACAGAAGCCAGACAAAGTTAGAATGATAAAACCAGATATATTTAATGAAAAGCCTCCAGGTATTAATGGATTAAGGGGAGACAAAGCCTCCCCAAGGAGCTACACCCAAAATGGACAATTGTCACGAGTCTTTCAGACAGATATAAGTGTGGTCTATTTGCATATCAGGGATTAACCCTCTGATTACAGCTTCAGTTAATGAAATCATATTTCCCCAGTTTGCTGCTAGCAATTCACTTTTCTTTACACTTTTCGAGGTCTGAGGCTCTAAGGTGTCCTTGGATCACAGGCCCAGAGGGATTGCTTTGTCTAACTAAATGTGAAGACAGTTAACTACACTTCATATGGAGTTCAGAGTTATGCAGTACATGATTTGAAAAATATAAAAGTTAAATCTTAAGGCATCACAATAAAACAGAGTAAGTAGTATTTTTGAATATTTGCATAAGTACTTCAGAGTGTTTCAGGCCAACCTGAGTCAAAAGTCAAAATGTGGTCTAAGTAGAGGACAGCATCAGAAAACAAAGGTGGAAAACACATCTACAATAATCCAAGGCCTACCAGAAAACAAACAATAAGAGACAGCTTGATGTCCAAGTATCAAAGTCTGAAATTTCTCCATTAGACTGTATATTATAATTTCTTGTTCAGATTTCCAAACACTGTCTGAAATTTAGTTGCTGTACTCCAGAAACGCTTTGTCTTGTCTAATAATTCTCTATTAAGCTCTCTCTAAAATGAACTCTAGTCTTGATTTTACACATATTAGGTTTAATTTTCCTTCTGAATTTTCCAAAATCTTCTTCTGGAGATTTTCCATCTTCACAGTGCATGTGTAATATGTGTCTGCATTTTCTGTAGCATAAACTGTTCTTTATTGGCTCCCTGTTCCATGTGCTTATGCTGTTAAATAAGACTCTTCTTTTTTTCTACCAAGAAGGTCTGGTGTTTTGATAATGAATTTAGTCAACACTTAAGAGTCATGTGGGCAGCATATTAGAGGAAGTTGCAAACCATTCTTAATTCATTGTCCTGGGAAGTGGTGTTTTTTCTTTGAAAATCCTTGGCTGAAAAGTGTTCTTGTCTTTGCTATTGTTTGTTTAGTTTGAGTGGGGGGGTGGGGAAGGTTTGGGGGTAATACCTTATAATCAATTTAATTTAGCTGTAATTTCACTAAAATCTAGCAAGATTGTAAGTGCAACAGCTCAACTGTTAAAGTTCTTGGGACAATCACTATTTTTCACATGGGTATTAGGGATACATCAGGAGGCTGATTTTCTAGAAAAATTCAGCTAAAGGCTGTTTGAACTCCAACTAGTGAAATTCAGAAGAAACTGCAGCTTTAGGGCTGGGCTGGTGAGGCTGCACGATACCAGACACCACCAGACTTCCTTAGAAGGTTCTGTCTCACCTATTTTATTTCCAGTAGGAAATGGGGGAATTATCTTGGCCTCACAGCCTTATTTTGATAAATACATTAAAAGTGCTGCTTGACAGATTTTTAATCATTATTCTGAGAAATACAGTTTAAATTAAATCAAGCTCATCCAGTCCTGGAATGGTGTGGCATCTTTGCTACATCTGGGTAAGAATAGATCCTATTATTCATATTTTGCCACCATGCCAAGTAGTTCCTCCCTAAACCAAATACAGTTGGTCCAGAGGAAGTAAAAGAGAATGAAAATAACTGCATCCAGATAGTGACTGACTGCAGTGTTGAATTAATCTCTCCAAGCAATTCTGCATATGTATTAAACTGAAAATAGGGCTGAAACTGCCAAAATGGAAGACTTCCTCAAAGAAGGAAGGCTTCTCACTCTCTAGTTATCTTTATCTACATTTCAAATTAATTTCTGACATTTTTGGGGGTTGGGTCTCTTTCTTTTTACTAAAAGAATTTTCTCCCACAACTTGCTAGGGAGCTAACTACTGGTACTTAGGGGTACTTAAGGAAAACAAGAGTGGCTAAGGTAGGGAAGAGGAGTGTAGCACCTGACTGCATCTCTCTTTTCTCTGGGAGTTTCTCTCTGAGCGGGGAGATACCACGAGTGTTTGGGGGCAGGTGAAGGATGGGACTGGGGACAGCTGCTCTCTCATTCTCTTGGGGTTTGGGAGGACGACTGTTGAGCTAGTTTTTGGGAAAAGGAATTTCACTACCACTGCAATAACCCAGTTGGGAGTTGCCTTTCTTCTGCTGCTGGGCCCAGCACCCCCTGCCCTGCCGGGACATCCCGTGGTCCCAGCCAACACCACAGAGCTTCTGATCAATCTCATCCACCGTCCCAGGAATTCTGCTCGTTCCGACCATTCCAGCTTGGTGCTCCTCAAAGTCCTGATAAAACACCCTGGGATTGACTGCCCCAGGCTGGTGAAGCAAAACCTCTCTTTTCCATCCCTTCCCATCGGGACACCGCCGCCATGGCCGCTGCTCCCTAGCCTGAGCACAGCGCCCCTGCAGCCATGAGGGAATCACCGCACCCGCCCTGCAGCCATGAGGGAATCACCGCACCCGCCCTGCTCACAGCGCCCCTGCAGCCATGAGGGAATCACCGCACCCGCCCTGCTCACAGCGCCCCTGCAGCCATGAGGGAATCACCGCACCCGCCCTGCTCACAGCGCCCCTGCAGCCAGGGGGAATCACCGCACCCGCCCTGAGCACAGCGCCCCTGCAGCCATGAGGGAATCACCGCACCCGCCCTGCTCACAGCGCCCCTGCAGCCATGAGGGAATCACCGCACCCGCCCTGCTCACAGCGCCCCCGCAGCCATGAGGGAATCACCGCACCCGCCCTGAGCACAGCGCCCCTGCAGCCATGAGGGAATCACCGCACCCGCCCTGCCCGCCTGGAGCCACCAGCGCCCCTGCTGGCTGGGACAGGAACTGCACCCAGGGAAAGTGCCCGCGGCCGAGAGCGCTGAGCTGGGCTCCTGCTCTGATTGTTGTTGTTTTGTTTCCTTGTTGACATACTAGTAAAGAACTTATTCCTATTCTCGTATCTTTGCCTCAGAGCCCCTTAATTTAAAAAATATAATAATTTGGAGAGAGGGGGTTTACATCTCCATTCCAAAGGAGGCTCCTGTCTTCCCTAGCAGACACCTGTCTTTCAAACCAAGATAGATATATAACAACTAGAGATTTATTCTGTTGCCATCGCCCCGCCCTCATAAATACTGACATAGTTTGGGTCTTTTTTTTCGGTGATGAAAGTTTTCCCATTGTGTAGGGGAGAACTTTAAAGAAATAAAATTTTTGGTCTTTTCTTCCTTTATTCTCTCATCACCTTCCAAATCACCATTTTTGGTAGGGCCTAGTCTGTTCCCTAATGCTTTCATTCAAAAAAATCATCACTGCTTCCTGAATAAGCAGCATAGCTTTATTTAAATCTCTCCAAACATTTCCACCTGATAGCTAAGATATTTTTTTCAAAATTATGCCATAGATCATACCTGTGGGTACAGCTCTGATCTACTTCCACAGACATCTTTGGAATAAACCCTAATTGTTTTATATTTCCAGTGAGGCATCTTTATTATAATACCTAGGTCATGAGCACTGGAACTGGCAGAGAAAAATGCTGTGCAGGTTATGATATGTGAAGTATGTAAATACTACTAGAAATAAATAGTTCTGCTCTTTTTTTTTTCTTAAACCATGGATCTGAGAAAACTCAAACATAGATTTTTGCAGTGAATATATAAAAATAGAGGTAAAATAAGACATATACATGTCAAGAAAAAAAGCTGCACAAAATGAATAGCAGTTCTTCCTGTACAAAATTTTCAAAACATTTGAAACATCATAAGTGTCATTTTCACAGACATATTTATCTTCTTGCTTCTATATTCATACTGTCGAACAGCAGCATAATCCCTTTTGCTGCCTGTTTTTAAAATGCCCTTTACTACTTCTCCACAGTAATAAAAATACTTTAGTCCAGAGCCTATTTTATTGTGTATCAGAAGATTTTTTTCTGAAATCTAAACCACAGAAATCCAAAAGACATTGAGAGTTATCAGTCTACACAGCTTCTCTTTGCTGTTTTTTTTTTTAAATTAACTTCATCAAAGACTTTTTGACAACTATCAGCTGCAACATCCAGACAACCATTCACCCTTTCCCTCTCAGAAGTCTGTTGAGAATATTTTCTTCTTCCTTATGTATCACTTTCCAAAAAAGACACCCTGCTGCAGCACCAAAATAATTACAACATTCAAAAGTGCAGAACAAGAGAGGAGAAAAGCAACAAAAATATCAAATGCACATCAACATGCAAGTTATCAGTAGGGTCCCACAACAGGATGGTATTATAGAAGATAAGCTGTTCAGGTTCTCTCAATTTCAGTCTGTCTATGCAAGAAGGGGAAGGTAGTCCTTCTGTTTCAAGAACATAAACTGTACAACTTACAGTGAACAGTGTCAGTTAAAAAAATTCATCTCAGATTCTCATCAAAAAAGAGCAGAAAACATTTATGGCAATAATTCAGGTACTTATTCTCAGCCCAGATATAGGCCCAGTACACTGATACCAGTTCAGAGAACAGCAGCAGTAGCATAAGTGCACCCAAACCCAGCATCACACTTCCTGAAGAAAATACCAATATTGAAGTAAATATAAATATCATTAAGTAGATACTTCCAGAACAGTGAATACCTTTTGTTTCTACCCTCCGTGCTTTCTCTATTCTCACCATTTAATTTACATATATATAGTTTATTTTTTCTCATAGATTGAAAAACTACAAATGTGGTTTTAATGGTAATTCACAGCAATGGTTACATTACCCTTATTGCACACTCAAAAAATCTCAGTAACACTGCAGATCAGACCCATCTTTGAAAGAACAGAATATTTCACCTTTGTTCTAGACTGATTTTCAATCAAGATTATCTCATTTATCTGCAATGGTTTAGACATATTGAAAAAATGTTCTTAATTCTAGTGGACCTTGCAGATTACAGGCAGAAAAATCAGCAAGATCTTCTTATCGGGAATAGGATTTGAAGGCAAACAGCCATCAGAGTTAAAAAGAAAAATCTTGTATTACAAATTTATTATTATTCATTAGTATCTGCACTCATAAGACCTTTGTAAATGTTTTGTTATCCCTGCAGAAAGGTCTACAAGGGGCCATAGTATTCTGATGTGAACTATAACAAGTGAGTGAAAAGGGCTGCAGAAGTGGGGGACTTTGACACTCTGGCAAGGATTAATAACTCTCCAGGTATATTTATTGTCAACTTTATTTCTCATCATGTTTAATAAAATATTAATTAAAAAAAACCCTTAAACTCAGTTCAGGAGACACATGATAGGTTTGAAAAATTAAATCTAAGTTTAAGGTGAAAAGCAAAACACTGGGAAACTCCATTAAGTGTTTAACAGTGAAGTCATCAACAGTAGAAACTAAGGGAATAACATCTTTGGAGAAAAAGCAGGACATGAAATGCAACTCACTCCATTTTCCAATTTCCCCACCCACAGACACATTGGCAATCACCACCTCAACAAGGTTTGGATGAATTTCAACTCTATGTTAAAAAAAAAAAAAATAGGGGGAAAAAGAGAGCTTTCCTTCACTTGCAGGCTTGGTAACTATTAAGTCAACAATGCATTAGATGTGGGAATATCTTTCAAAGCAGCCAATAATTTAGAGTCTGAGTCAGGTCAGGTGCAGGCAGTTTTTATTATTTTCAGTGTTCTAAATACACTGAGCAAGAGAGGGAAAATGGTTCCCTAGAGTAACATGAACTAAAAGAATCTATTCCCCAATATGCTGTCAATGCAAATGATAGCTATTGCATACGTAAAAAAAATATCTTTATCTTTCATAATATTACCTCTTGATTCAACCACATCCACACTGCAGCATTCTAAAAAGCATTTTCTGCCAAGTCCTCCTTGTCCCATGAAAGATTTCTTTAAGGCATGACTTACAGAAGTAAAAAACTCAGAAATGAGTGCTCTGAAATCATTGGAATTACATCGCTGCAAAACTAGAACTGAAACTATGGAAATTCACAGGAGAACATTGATACTAGCACAACTTCTTTAGCCCAACTTGCCAGCATTCCATGTATTCTTTGCAACACAGTTAAGAGCTAATTTTTTCAGGAGAGTAAAGAAAAGAGGAGTCCATTGATGCACTTATCTCTCAAAGCTCTTAAATTGTAATTACAATTGTATGCAACTGATACAACTACAGGTATTAGGAAACTGGATATCAGCCATCCTTCCCTGCCAATGAGCATCTGAGAAAAAATTACTACATATTTAATGTTCTTAAAAAGCTTTAACTAATATTTACATTTCTGAACCTCTGTATGTCTTTGCATATTTCATAATAAAAAAATAAGACGACCACCAAGAAGAGATTACTTAAACTTCATTTGTAAAGTCATATGTGCTTAAAAATGAAAAAGTATATATATAATATATATATAATATATAATATGTATCATATATTATATATATACATATATATAATCAAAACACATTTACTGCAAGGCCATAAAATAATTGACTTCAGTAATGACTTTGAAGAGCTGCCTATGAAAGAAAACTGGGTGAGACTGTTTTCCAGGTGGTGTAAGCCTTCAGAACTCATTCCAGGTATTTCAGTGACAATTCAGAATGCTCAGCTTTTACTGATTTGCCTGTGCCAGCATGCCTCATTAGCAGTCAGCTCAAGGGCAATCAGCCATGTCTGCATCTATTTTATTATCCTTACAGTATAAACATACTTCTCTTTATCCTCCCTATAAACAAATAGACTTTATCTGCTTGTACTCCTCACACTTGAAAGGAGACTCTTGCCTCTTGACATAGGAGGATGGAAACTGGTTTTGAGTTTGTGCCAACACAAAACACTGGTTATTGCAAACTGCGCAGATGCTAGAAACCACCATTTTCCAAGAGTGTTGAAGTACCTCTGTAACATCACAGCCCTCACTGTGTGGCAGTTATATTCTCAGTTGGGAAAGGCTGCCACAGGAGCTCATGGCCATAAAGTCTATCCACTAGATATGCTGTGCAACTTTCTTCTTTCAAAATCTATGCCTAAATCTTCTCCTGCAGAACCAAGTTATTACCTTCTTACATTTGTTAGAAGTAAATTTTGCATAAGCTCCTTTGCCCTGACAGTTCCTGCCATCTCTCCTACTTGTCCTTAAGAGGAGCTTGCTCTGAAGTGTCTGATTTCTGGTTTCATTCAGAGAGGCTGTGCTGATTCCTGAGTGTAACTCTCAACAAAATCCTTCTAAAATGTAAGAAATTCATCTTTACAATATAGCCTTTCATATGACCACTGAATAATGTGCATTATCTAGTCTAGCTCCTTCCTAGTCAATCAGTCAGGGGGTTCTGCAGTCATCACTACTGTTGTAACCAACTCAAGGTATTATGCAGAGGATTATCATCTGCTTAGCCTTAAGTAACTGTTTTAGCAACATTTTTGTCAAGCCCACATCTTTTCATGTAATGGGGATGAGAAGGAAAAACTGATGCTTTCTTTCTGTATTTTAAATATCCATCACCCCTGAGTTACTTTTGCCTGTTTGCAGACATCTTTGGCAGAACAGAATAGGACGTGTCTATAAAGAAAAGCAAGTGCAGGAAATAAGGCACTTGTGGGAATCAGACTTGATAACAAAGAGAAAAAGCTCATTTTTCTAAGTACTGAATGTTAATTTTGGGTTGCCACCTCCTCCCCTCCATGCTTTCTCTACATCACTGATGTTCTGGTACATCCTTTGTTACATACCACTGGAACAAAGAGTGCTGAGAGAAGACAAGGAAGCTTCCCAAAATTATGCTGCCATGCATAAACCTTAAATCTGATTATTATCCGAAATTCATTTGTATCCTGATTGCATTTGACTGACAGAACAGCCAACTGGAAGGCAGCTGCTACAAAAAGCAATAAACCACTGTGGCTACTATCAGTGGCTAATTATTGCTGTCATCAGTTTGATTTTTCATGGAATTACAAAGAGGCATGAAACTGCAACTGGACTCTGCATTGTTTAAAGAGAAAGAAATAACATTTTCCTGAAAATCTCAACTAATAACACTGAGATCCTCCTCCCAATATTTCTCCTGTATGTTCTAATGTTTACTATTTGGAAATATCACATGAAATCAAGGGAAATCAGGAAGTATGGAGCCAAAAACACTAAAACCTCACAGTCTGAGTCTCATGAAGCACTCATGAAGAAATTAACTTGCAATACACTGGATTGCTCAGCCAGACTTTATAGAGAACACACAGAACACAAGGCTCAGGGCTTCTCTCCCTTCAGTCTTGACTTTCCCTTTTTCCTCACATTAATGCTTTATCACAGTGAATCTTCTTTATGGTTTTCTTGAAATAAATACCTCCTGGTAATGGAAAAACCTAAAAAGGAATTTCATTGTTTTGAAAATATGGTTCTATTTTGTCAATACAACATTTTGGCTTCAAAGTCATTGCCAACTCATTAAAAATAACTCATCAATATATTCCAATCTCACGGCAGCTGTGCATCAGGAATTAAGTCAAGGCCCTTCTCTGGTAATTTACTGCCAAAAATAAAAGTGTGAGGGAACATAAGAATCCATCAACCACACAATTTTCTGTTGTTAGCCAACATGTCATTTAAAAACATGGGAGAGGACAGCCAGTCTTTAATGAAAGAAAACTTCCAGTAGTTACATGATAAACATACTAATCAAGGTTGGGAACCAACCAAGAAAATGTCTTCATACTCATTCTGGCTGCTAATCTTATTTTAAAACTTAGCACTAATATTTCTAGAACTCTGAAGTTTGCTTTCAAATAACCTAAAAAGATAAAAAACAAGTAATACAGAACATGTTGCCCAGCAAATTCAAGTTCTGTTGCTTATTACTTTTTTTATAACAAAAATTTAGGCATGTTTTGTGTGCATATTGGTAGCTTACAACAATTTCTATAAGCTATTCTGTAGTGCTTTAATGCAATAATACTTTTTAGGAATGAGGATTTCTTTTTTTCTTTCTGGGATGATGTGATGTAGACATGTTTTTATCCTGCTCACAGCTGGCAAATTTCTGAATTTAAGAAACAAGCAACTGGACAGCTTTCTATGAATACATACTTTTCCCCTTCAACAAAAAAAAGTCAGAAAGAAACAAGTCTGTGCAGACTGCATGACTTAAATTGTATTTTGCTTGCAATGACAGGAACTGCTCCACAGAAATAGCATTTTATATATAGAAAGTAAAGGAATACAGAGAAACATCTTTAAAAAGACTTACATCAACACCACATTCTGGCATCCAGCCTCTTTGAGAGCTGTAGGAAATAGCCCTCCCAATGCCTTTAGTGGGACTGATTTAGGAATCAGATGCCCAGCTACATGGCACTAATTATTAAATCACAATTGTAGAGGGTACAGCTTTTCAAGGGATTTTTTGTTTCAATTTTAAACAAAACAAAATGGACAAAAATCTAATGCTTTTGGTTTTAAAAATAATCTCAGTCAGAAGGAGACATATGGTTTAATCCCTTATGTTAAAAATAATTAACAGAAGTATTTCAGAATGTAGCTCCCAAAAATCAAATACTTACATAAACTAGAATTTATTGCTTTTTTTTTTTTCATTTGCTTAGTGCACATATTCTCAAACTTCCATTGATTAGTGAATTAAATTGTGAGTACATGAAAAAATATCCTTCATATATACAGAAGCACACGACCAAACTATAAATATGAATATTTGCATAATTATGCCTAAATTACAAGTCTAAATTTTGGCTTGAGGGTTTCATGGACTATCCAGAATTCACAGCTTGGACAGATTTTTGTAGAACATTGAACACACTGAATTTTGTCCCTCTATAATTCCTTATAAGTAATGCTAAACAGCCATTTGACAATTAAATTTGAAAATTGATTATTATGCATCTCTGAAGATGGAAGAGAAGCCACATGCACTTCCTCCAGTCCAAGAAGTTGTTTGTAAACTGAGAATGCTTCTAAATAATATTCAGATATTTGAGATAAGACCCTCAAGTTTCACAACAAAAATGTGCTTCCTGAGGACAAGGGTCCAAGAACTTGATGTTCTGCACCACAAGCCCCACTCTGTGTGTCTCACAGCAGGCAGAGTAACCCAGTGTTGCCCAATTAGACACTGCACGACTCCTTTACTCTCTCTTACCACCAAGTTTCAGACAGATGCGTCATTACACCTCCAGAGTAGGTCAGTTCCTCAAACTCAGCCTTCCTATTTTTTTTTTTTTTTTTGCATCCTTCTTGCTTTTATTACCACGACCCACCTTACTACAGCAGAGATGTATCGTAAGCCCCAGATTCTCCAGAAGGAAGAAATGAATCATCTCTCTGACGAGCCTGACTGCAGCCTGACAAAGCTTGTGAGGGTAGGAGTAAATTAATCATGCAGAGATCCATTCTGTCATGGCTGGAAGCTTTGGATACCTGAGGTGTCTCAATTGGAGCTAGTTAGAACATCCCCCTACTACACTCTGGCCTGACTTGCAAGCATGCCAAGAGACAGCAAAGAGGGTTACCATAAAGTAAGGAACCATAAAAGGATATAAAGACACAAAGCTACTCAAATCAACAGGAAAACTTAGAACTGACCCAAGAGAAATAAATTTTACAGCAGCACAAATTTATCTGCTGCGTAAGGCAGATAGGTTTGGTAATTTTGTGCCCTTGTGCTGGTCTCCAAACCAACTGCAATTTTTGCAGATGTAAGTACAAACCTAGCACACTGAAGAAAATTCTTCCCCTTTCTCCACCTACTTACAAAGCAGCCACATATTTTTCTTGTGAAAACTTCAAACAAAGAAGCATTCTGCAAGTGCCAAGAAGGGAAGAAAGAGAGACATGCTCAGTCTTAGAGATTAACAAACTGTTTAAAAAGACTTTGCCTCTAAAATTACCCTTAAATCATAAGCCCTACAGTCTCAGGAAAATAATGGCATTTCAGAGAAATAATGAGCAACACAAATGACTGTCCAGCACAGTACTGATCATTTAAATTCTGCTTCTTCTAAACTATTTGGTTTTGCCCTTACCTGTGTGTTTAAGCTCTTTCCAACTTGAAAAACAATCTGTGATCCCTCATTTAGATAAAAAGTTATTCTGATATCCATTTTCTTAGAGGATAACTTTAAAGGTTAATATTCATAGTCAGGTAAATTTCCATGAAGGCATCACAAATATGTAATTTTAACACCACAAAACATAAGATTTAAAAGCAGCTTGCAATTTTAATGAGGCTGTATAAAGACAGTAACTATTGAGTCTTATTGAAAAGGTGATTTTACATGTAAAATCAAACCAAGTATCAAGTGTTAAGCCCAATACTCACTGGCATCTTGGGAAATACAGGAATAATGTCAGCATAGGAATGATGTCTAGAAGGGCTAAGAGGAAGTGGGAGGGGGAATGAGAACAGACTGTAACAGTATTGGGCAACAAGACATCATTCTTGCTGCCTAAATCTTTTCTAGATATCATACAATGGTTTCGGTTGGAAGGAATCTTTAAAGATACAGTCCAACCTCCCTGCCACAGGCAGGGACATTTCTTTCACTGGACCAAGCTGCTCAAAGCCCTATTCAGCCTGATCCTGCACACCTCAAATAATTTAGCAACCACAACACCTCTGGACAACCTGTGCCAATATTTCACCGCAATTATAAAAGCCTTCTTCCACATGACCAAATTAAATCTAACTTGTTTCAGTTTAAAACCATTACACCTTGTCTTATCTCAGTAAACCTTGGCAATAAAGTCTATCTTTCTTATTAGTCACCTTTATATACACTGAAAGGCCAAAATAAAGGTCAGAGCCTTCTCTTCCCCAAGGTGAGTAATTCCAACTTTCTTCTCAGGAGAGGAGCACCAGTCCTATGAACATTTGCATGGCCCTCCTCTGGACCTTTCACCCAACACTGCAAAGGTAACTTGTAAGTCAACTTAAGGGTTTGGTTATTTTTTTTTTCTTGTTTTTTTTTTAAGAAGAAGAAAAATATTTGTGTTCATTGACTACTTGTGGGTCAAAGGCTTCATTACGATTAAAGAAAATTCCATTACGAATTTGTTCTGCATGAATTTAAAGATATGGAATTTAATCAAAACTATTTGTTGTTCTCTTCAGAAACATAGCAAAACTACATTTTTACATCCTCTAGCTACCTCAATTACAAGGGCCAGCATACTCAAAAAACCAAAGCTCTAAGTCACCCAGGACAGAATATGTAAAATAAATGAGCTATGAACAAGTGCCCTCGATGATTATAAGTACCAGATATTGAAAATATTTCATTAGAAAAACCTATCTTACTCCATAAAAAGAGAGAATGTAGCAATGACTAATATTGAAAAGGAGACAGATTTAAATTTGCACCAAGTTACACACAAAAAATCAATTTCAAAGACCCCAAACAAATAATCAGTGCACTCAAATCATCCAAATAATTTTTTAATACAGCGTTGATATAGCAAGATTCCTTGGTATAGTGTAGACAAGTTTCTTACATTCTGGGTATCATAGAGCTTGGATATAATGCTTCTCTCACATAATCACTCAGAGTTTTGGAGAGAATTCACAGTTAAGATCTCCTACTAGAGAAAATTTCCATTCAATGAAAGAAAGCTATGGACTATCATATAATCACATACAACATCTTTCCTAGATATTCTGACATTTATGGATGATACAGAGATTTCTGAAAAGCATTAAAGTTTCAGTATAAATAAAGTCATGACAAATATTAATAGCTTCTTCTCCAGCAACACAAGTCTCAACACTTCTTTATAGACTGCCCTGTCATTACAGCTGCCCAGATCCAGTACTACTTCTACTGTGGCCCTCTCATGTTTCTTCTTCAATGTTTACTATCACTTCAGTGCCTTGTCTCATTCAAAGACCAGATGCTGCAATTCACAGGAGGTTTTTTAGTTTCCTTCTCTTTCCTCATCAATAAAATTTGCCAGAGAATTTTAACATCTTCCCTTGAACACATACACACAAAAATCTAGCAAGCTCTCCCCTTAGTTTATAGTCTCAGCATGACATCACATGCTGTGGAATATCCCTTAGGCCAGTTTAGGTCAGCTGTCCAAGCTGTGTCCCCTGTCAGCTTCTTGTGTTCCCCAAACCATCCACTGTGGTAATGGTGTGAGAAGCCAAGAAGTCCTTGACTGAAGGTAAGGACAGCTTCACCAGAACTAATCCATCAGTGTGTTTGTTATCAATCTTATGCTCATCCTAAATCTAAAATATGTTACTGTACCAGCTACTAGGAAAAAAAAAATAGGTTTATCTCAGCTAAAACCAAGACACATGGCTACTCTTTACAGCTTTTCAGAAGTGATTATTCATGTTTCTGTAGACTGCAAAATCAGGAAGACAGTGCTTTGTTTGTTGAATAGCAATAATTAAAAGTTTAACATAAAATTCAGACTTTCAAGTCTGAATGGAGTTATAACAAAACTATCTCAAAGCAGATGTTTATTAATGTTTTATGTCTGAAAGTTGCAGACGGTTTTATGGCCAGTCAAGGACTGAGCCTTCTGAGGGTGAGGGAGAAGTGTTATTTCCCTCAGACACATAGTTTCTTTTACAGAACCTGAAAGAGTATTTCTCCTCAAAGCAACTTTATTTAACTTTGGGGGGAAATCTCCTAAGAGTAGGACCCAAGATGACACACTACATGCATCACTCAGCCACAACAGAAATTGAACTTTACTATGGACACCACAGCTTTTCATATGAACCTCTCTGTTTCAGCAATTGAGCAGTGGGACTCAGCTTTGAAGCCTGAACACTGCTCAAATACTAACTGGCAGTGCAGAGGTCCTATGAGGACTCACAGTTCTTCAGCTATTCTTGTTTCCTAGCACACTGAAATGAAACCATTTGGTTTCATTTTGCTACAATTATGCATGTATATGCAAATTAAAAAAAAATATATATATACATCTATATGTAATTTCAGCCTTTGAATCAGGTAGTGATTCTCTTTAACAGTGCTACTTGGAAAAATGAAGGGTTAACACCCAACCAGTACTAAAGCACTACATTTGCTTAAAACACACATGCTTTATAAGCAAGAACAAATGCAAACTTGTAATACAAGTGATTTCTTGTTTAGATTCACACCTCAGAGATAAACGGGATAAATTCACTGTGTAAAGGGTGACACCTATATAATTTAAACAAAAGCAACACTTTCAAATGACAAGCAGATAAAGCCAATAGGTGAATTTAGTTATTTCATAAGTTCCCAAACCAGAGGGAATAAGGAAATTCTACTGTAATGACTTTCTGGTGTCAGCAGGTCCTTTCACACCACTTTTCCTGGTCTTGAATACACAGCAGCAGCTTTTGTAAACTAAATAGTCATGCCTGCATTTGCCAGCAAAACAAAAACCATTGTGTTCAGGTCTAGGCTTCTCAGTGCAAGTGGGTTACAAAGCTACTCAAGAGATTCAGACAACTGAGGCACTTAGACATCTCTCACACAAAGAAAGGCTGAGAGAGCCATGTCTTAAGCCTAGAAAAGGCTTGTGGAGGATCTTACCAATGTATATAAATTGTACTTATATTTATATATTAATATATATATAAACCTGAAGAAAACTTATAAAGAACATGGAGCCAGGTTCTTCTCAGTGTTGGCCAGTGGCAGGAGGCAATGGACATAAAAAGGAACACAGGAGGTGCTCTCTGAACATCAAGAAACATTTACTGTGGGGGTGACTAAGCAGCCCAGAGAGGCTGTAAATCTCTATCCTGGGAGAAACTCAAAAATCCATCTGGACACAGACCTGAGCAACCAGCTTCAGATGACCCTGCTTGAGCAAAGGAGCTGAACGCTACAAACCCCCAGAGCTCCCATCTAACCTCAGCCATTCTCAAAAAAGAAGAGTCTGCACAGATACTCAATAGTCACATCTTTCAATATCAGCTTTCTAATAGCTACAACAGCCACAGCAAGACTATGGTCTTTCCACAGACATTGTTCTGTTCCATCCTTTTTTCTAGCTGAGTTCAGGCTCACTCGGTAGACTACATAACAACAAGCAGTACTAAATCAACTTTATTGTTCATTAAACTCTCAAAGTCAAACCCATGAGGAAAGGAAAGGAGAGGAGAGGAAGGGGAAAGGGGAAAGGGGAAAGGGGAAAGGGGAAAGGGGAAAGGGGAAAGGGGAAAGGGAAAGCTTGTATAGCATTAGAGAAATTTTTGACATTTCAGCCGTACATACTGTAAGGTCCACTGTTTTTATAAAAGATTCTTAATAGGCTGCCTCTCTATGCTAGGAGAAGCATCCTGGTTAAGCATGCAGAGAATGATGCAATTACACTGAAGTACCTCCGTTTCAGTGACATCTTAGTACTTTCAGTAGGAAAGGAAGATTAGACAGCAAGGCATAGATCTTAAGCCATTGGCTCTTCAAAGCAAGCTCTCTGAAATATTTTGTTCTTCTGCAGATCAAAATACATACTTTTCTATCCAGTTAACTCTTTTACATTTATAGTTCCTGACATTCAGTAGGATCACAAAGTTCATGAAGCATAATGGTAGGGCATGCATCTAATACAGAGACTAGAGAAAATGGGCTCTAAAGAATATTTGACCAAGGTTAAACAAGTGATGAGAATCCTTTTGTCATGCAGTCCCCAAAATTCCTCTCTTATGCTCTGAGAGTGATGGAAGATAAATTGAAAACATGTAAATACAACACAGATTCTGTATAGTGTATCACTGTAGCCTCATTTTCAGCAGTCAAAGCTGAGGGATCACAGAGGTGCCTTCTGTACCACGGATTCTATTTATTTCAGCTGCATGGCTAAGTAAATCTCTAAGATCACTTAGAAAAAGCTAGCTTTAAGCTTTAGAATTTTTCCTCAGGATCATTTATGCTGAATTTGCCACTAAGTTTCCCACTTAACAGCAGTGATATTTCACATAAATTGTTTGCAATGTATCCTCAGTCCCTCTGGCTAAGCCTTTTTTTTTTTTTTTTTCCTGGAAGTCCAAGGCTGCTTTTCTCTATAGACTGATACTTTGAAATACAAACAGCTGCTATAGCTTTTTCCTCCCCATAAGGAACAACCCCCTGTTCTCTTCTGGAGCTTGATTTCCCATTTTGATTCTGCTACACACACAGCCAATGATATCAGTGTTCTCCCTGTAGCAGCTGCCTTGTCATGTGCAAGTTTGCTTTGGGAGAACAGAGGCAGGAACAAATATTGCTTCAAAAGCAGCCAACAAAATGATGGCTAAAACAGTAGCATTTGCCAAATATATTATTTCTATAACTCTAATATAGGATATTTCTGATTCTATCATTTATTAAATTAACATATTTTACTTAAATAAGACAGAACAGGTATGAAACATACATTTCACATTAGTCATTATCATTTCACTGATAATTTTTCACAGTACAGCTACAAAAAATGGGCACACTTAAAACTTTAAAGTGACCCAGTGATTAATTCCCTCTCACTTCATTCTAGTTACTCTTTCATAAAAGGTAAGGGGGAAAACCCCACTCCCATCTCCCTAGAGAGGTATCTGGAGTATATGGAGTGGTGACAACAATTCAGGCTGAGTCTTATTATAAAACACAAAGAAAATGCAAACAAATAGAAAATTAAGTAGACTGGGGAGGAGAAAGAAGAAAATATTTTCTTACTTTAAATGTGATAACTCAGGAGTTTAAATATCCATGCAAGGATTAGGTGTAATTCATCCCTATACCAAGGGTTGAGTCACCTCTTAGGATTGCTAGAGGGGAGGGTGGTTCAAATTCAAAGTCTATGGGATATGCTAGTGTTGAATGCACTCCATCACTTCTGCCAAAACTGTTCCATTTTTCACAAGTAACCACTTCCTCGAGGAGGATCCTACAGAAACCTACCAAGAACACCTTCCTTGCTCTTTGTGCTTTTGCTAAGCTTTTTATAGGAATTTTATAGGGGTCTGGTAGGCTCCATCTTTGTGGTAGACATACTCTGCAGACAGCAAAACCTCTGCTGTCAATCTGAATCTGGGGCCATTCTTATAAGTGGGCCATTTAACAGATCACATCTCACTGTTGGTAGGATTCTTGTTATACCAGCTCTTGTGTAAAGATCATTTTTGTGCCTCTGCCAGCAAGGAGCTTGACTTTAAAATATATTTTTCTTCTTCTACATGTTATGCAGTAAGATAAGCTGCAAGTTTCCATGTTAATAAGAAAATACTTCAGTACTTGCATGATTCTTCTGCACAAATAGATTAGTGCTAGGAATTAAGCAGATAAAAACATTATTCTCATCCATCGTTCATTCTATCCCACTATGGACAGAAATAATATGCATAAAAATAATCTAAATATAGGATTTGGGCTTGTTTATTTTTTACAATATGGTATCAGGTATACCTAGAGTTATTCTTAGTGATGTTTAAGGTGAGGAATATTACCAGGTGGTATGAACAATTTTTTGTGGTTTTTTATGAGTTAGGGTTCACAAGAAGTTTTTCTTAAACCCACAGTGCAATTTAGTTTCATAATTTCTCATCTTTTATGCTTATATTTGAAAATTCGAGAGTTGTTTCTACTTGCAATAAAGCCATGATTAAAGTTCAATACAGTTGATCATCTGTCAGATGAGATGTTTTTGATATTTTCTGGGGCTTTTATGTAAAAGGAGAGCTTTTAAAGAGAAAATCAAGGTAAATTATAGCTAGTTAAAAGACCTAACAACTATCAAACCTACAACAAAAGAAAAAAAAAAAGTCTAATTATTCTTCTAAAACAAACAAACAAATAAACAAATGAATCCTAACCCTTTAGAATCTTTATTTAGCCTATTAAAGCAGACTAATAAAGATTATTAATATTAATATTATAAATACTAATATGCTATCAAGACATTATCAGCTACTTCATTTTGCCTGGGCACTACCACTGCCAGATCTGGCATTTAACTGGGAGTGCCAGTAACAGGACCAGGGCACCTGATACAGACTAGGAATTCTTTTTGGACAGAAACTACCTCTTGCTCATAGAGTGCACAGCAGGCAGAGCAAGATTAACCTAAAATAAAATGATGTAATCACTGTTAAACTATGTCCAATAACACTTGCTGCACACATAGAAAAAGGAATCTCTGAACACAGTTACCTGTTTTCTGTTGGTGGGATATCACCTTCTCAACTTGCAGAGCCCTAAAACCCAGTGTTCAACACATGTCAGTAGAAGTCACATCCTGACTGAACCCTTCCATTCAAGGTTTAGAATGTGCCCACCCTGAAAAACTGCACCTGGACATCAAACACAGCATTCCTGCCAAACACTAAGCAGAAATTCATAAGACCCAAGTGGAAAACATCCAGTACTAATGACTCAATTCATGGAGCTGATTTCAGGAGATGATTCATAACTAACCTATAAATTTTTCTAATTGGAAACCCCTCTCACTGCTCACACTCGAGGGCAAAAAATAAGACACTTCCTGCATGCAGGTCAAAAAGCCAAATAAGGCAACTGTTAATTGAGTTTTTGGCACAGAAAGCCCTCAATTACATCTACACAACCCAAAGATCAGCATATATAAACATATCTACACACACATAAAAACAACAGAACAAAGGCTGAATATTTGTAGGGGGGGCAAAGTTATTAATTGTTTTATTTCCTTAAAAAGCCCCAGAAAAGCATTTAAATTCTAAAAAATAGCTTGAGAGGATGTAGCAGTAAGGATACTTAGCAAATCTCAGTAATTATATATTTGATATACTATAATATAAGATAATTCCTAAAAGCAAACAAACAAATAGTTAGGATTTACCAAGTCAAAACACACTCAATTCAGAACAAGTCACTCCTAGTTTTGTGAAAAAGGGAGGGTGGGACTGAATGTGTTTGATACTGAAAGCTTGGTTTATACTGCTGCTAAGGTCCTAGTCCAGAGTTATTAATTATCTACAAAGCAGCCAGTTCAAATGAGGATAGTTCTGACTTGACTCTACCTCTCTCCTTGACTCTTGCCAGACCCCACCTCTCCACACACTTGCCTGCAGACCAGGATAATTGACCCAGCTTGTAGCCATGCCCCCCCAATCCAAAGGGCATTTTCCTGATGGAAGCTCTGCCCTCTAAGTTACTCTGCAGAGCATTTTTTCATGCTCTGCAGTCACGAGATCAAGAATCTTTCATTAAAAAAAACCCCAAGCTAATAACTCATGAGCCCATGAGTCTGGGTCATAGCCAGAGACCTGTAATGTGGGTTAGCATCTGACCAAACTGTGAAAGTAATTGCAGCTTCTCCTGTAAATCTTCTCCACCCCTTCCCTGTGTGACCTGGAATATGCACCTCTAGTGACAGACCTCTCCTCTGAGTGTACCAGGGGATTTCAGCTTTGCCATACCCTTTAGGAAAAAATGTCAAATCCAGTAGATTTATATAATCCTTTTTCAAGAACCTATGTCCTATTAAAACACTGAATCCTGACACCCCAAAAAATCCCTAAAGTGTGCCAGTATTTAAAAACCCCCTACCACCTCAAGGAGTTAGGTCTGCTCATTTCTTTGAGGAACCAAGAATTAGTGGCAGCACCACAATCCTCCTTTGGCTACTGGCAGGAATAGTCACCTATGACTGCACATGCAGAAAACAGCAAGCCATGAAGAACAGAACCTGAAAAAGGACATTTAGCATTTAATTTCCTATTTCCCATATGTTTGTAAATTTAAAGTGTTTAGTATTACTGAGATAATTGTGTTTTTTTCTGGAAAAGTTTAGCAGTACTTCATCTTGGTTTGGGGTTCCTTCCACAACTCACATTAGACAAAAATAGACTCAAGACCTGCAATGTGAACTCACTTATTGGGGACCCATAACTTTACCAGTAATTTTTGCAGGATATTGTAAAGTGCAAGGAATAAACACATAAATACATGCAACAGCTACAAGGAAGTGGATCTGCCAGTTCTAGAAATCCTATCTTGTACAAGTTTTAAATGCTCACTTACTTCCAAGCTGAAGTGTATTTTGATGTTTCTAAAAGAGGCAAAAAATAGGATAGAGATCTTGGCCAAGGTCAGATGTCACATGTAAAACAAAGAACAAAATAGAAAGCTTCCTATCCTACCCATACTGAAAGGCCTTTTAAAGTATCCCAAGTATACCTCTCAGCAGGTCTTTTTTTTTCCCCTTAAAGACCTGAATATCAAGATACAGATCACTGTGCTGAAAGCCACTCTTTCCAAAAATGAGAGTGCTTGCCAATAGATCACAACTGTTTTACCATATGCCACATCGTTCTGCCAAGTATCACCAGCCTGTTCTACTTTTAAGCAAATTTCATTATAAAATAGCTCAGAGCAATGCTCATTAAAAAGTATACTGAAAAATGTCAAGTTGTTTTTATATTTAAAATGGGACTTTATTTTCCATGAAGATTTCACACTGGTATTTATTGAAAAATCTGGTATTTCTCAGAAAAATCTCAAACTCACCACTCACTCATGACACTGAGATGACAACCCTGTAACCTGCTCCATTGTTCACTAATGTTGATTGTTGCTTTGAGAACTCCAATTCCCAGCACTATGGTGAGACCTCCAATCTAAGTCCACTCATTAATCACCTTTCCTGTTGGTGCTATCAAGCAGATTCAGGATACAACCATTTCTTTAGATAACTTTGAATAGGTGTTTTCACTTTTTAAATTGGAGGCTCACAACAGTCAGCTCTAAGAGTCTTCTAAGAAGTCATGAAGCCCTTTGAGTTTTTTCACAAGCATGTAAAACTCAGCAGAAGGTTTTCCATGTAACAGCTGACTAGACTGGTCTTTAACTGATGAACTATCCAGAAACTAGTCCAAATGCTGACCTGATTTAAACTCTGATCTCACTGAATTCATGGGGTTGGGAGAGTATGCAAATCAACCTAAAATCTGCCTTTAGAATCTCTTTGATTTTTACTGCCCAGAAATAGATCATCTCATGGTGTTTTCACATTTTAGCTTGATGAATCATTGCTAAACCTATCACAAACAAAAAAAAAAAAAACAAAAAAAAAACCAAAAAAAAAAACAAAAACAAAAAAAACCCAATCATTAGCTTTTCATTAGAAAAAAATCATTTTTTCTTCCATTTGCTCACAATTATTTCTCCCATTTACTCACATCCAATATTTCTCATGGCCAAGAGTCAACCAAGAAACATCCCTCCTTCCTGGCACTGTTACAATTTAGTGGACATTATAAACAACTCATACAAAGCAAAATTTCAAGATTTAAAAAAAAAAAAAGGTCACTTTCATTTGTGGCTTTCAGTATATGAGTCACAGTACTGAAGTCACAAGTCACAATAGTTTTCTCCTAAAAAAACCTGCATTTTTTTATCAGATGGCAATCTATAATTTAAGGGTTCTACATGCTTTGGTCTACATGTTATAACACATGTCCAGCTGCTGACTACTTGTTACTGCCTGCCACTGTTCATCCAGAAAAAAAAAAAAACAAAAAAAAACAAACAAACAAAAAAAAATTAAACACCACAGTACAGCCTCTGTAAAGCCAGGTAGTTCCAGGGTCATGTTATGTAACTGATGTCCAAAAGTAAATTTTTATTAATAGATGAGATCCTTTGTATTTAGTTTCCACTGTAGATTTCCCCCACATGCCTTCTCCAACAATAAGAAATTTGTAAAAGCCTTTCTGTTCTAGAGCTATAATTTGTTTTTCCTATGCATTTTCAGTCTGGTTGCCCCCTTCTTGTGCAGTTTTAGTTTGGTTACTCAAAGTTGGACCACAACTATAATTTTTTACATTAATAAGGACTTTAGGGACAAAGACCATATCTCTTCAACCTGCCACTCAGTGTTTCCGTCTATCCACATTCTTTTTTCAAACCTATCAGTCCCAAGAAAATACCTATGAAGAACAATGTTTAAAGCAGCTCTTTTGCCCTCTGCTGCTGGAAAAGCAAAGCAAATAATTTTAGTATTATTATACCGAAGTTTCATTCTAAATTGTATTGAAACACTCCAAAATGTAAATGAGGTTGTTTAGTCCATGACAGCTTTTTTTTTTTTGGTAACACTTCCTTCTCATCCCACTTATAAATACCTCGGCCCTACATTGACTTTGCATTTGAAATTAGTTATAATAATGAATCCTCCTTATACATATGAAAGAATAACTGCTAACAGCCTATTTCACTGCACCCTGCTAAATTCCCTGTTAAACACCTTTCCATAAATTAATGGATTAGAGTCTCCAGTATTTTAAAGAAACACCAAGTGCTAAGGACTTTAGCTCTAGATCAAGTGCCTTTTCATTCTTGCCCATTTCTGTGAAGAGGTGACACCCTCATAACCAGTTTGACACTCAAGATTCTCCCAATAACTGAGAAGATTTCAAATCCCTAATATTGTCAGTTACAATTCTGTCTTTGGCAGTAGAAGTTCTCCAATATTCTCTATAATGGGCAATGCATTGTTGAGCTGTGGCTTCATGCAGAAGTTTTAATAAAAACTTTGTGGATTTGGGAATACATTCATTACTCTTATGAAGCACAGAAGGCTTAAATAACACAGCAAAATAGTAACAGCTGAACAAAAGCAGGGAGCCCTGTTTGCTTTTCTCTGCCATCTCTATTGTGGATCATTACAAAACCAGCCTGGAAGTTCCTAGATGGCATTACAGGTCAGTGGCTCAGATTTGAAACACTCTGATGCAGCCTAATTTGTATGCATCTCTGCAACACATATTAACACCTGCATCAATTACAGTGTGTCACTTCAAAAGCCTAGCCAAATAAACTGATTTTAGGGAAAGAGAGTGTTGTTTCTACTGTATAAATATAAGAATAGAAACTAAGGGCAGGTTGATGACTTGCCCCAAGGCACAATAAACCTGTGTCAGGATGCAGACAGAAGAACAATAGGCAAATATTAGTCTTGCACTAGAAAAAAAAAAAAAGCCTTTTTATAACCAGATAACTACAGCTGAAATAATACCCACTTTCTTCCCAACTTTTACCCAGCATGAAGAAATAGAGCCAGGTGGTCTGGAGGTCAGAGTACAGCACTGCAAATATGCAAAGGCAAACACCTTTTAACTCCTAGTCTAAGGGAAATTTTCAAGTCCTTCCTTTTGAATGGCATAGGTTTAGTTACTATTTAATTTTCCACACCTTTTCTGCACTAGTGTCCCACAGCCTACCAATAATTAATATCAGGCACAAAGTGCAGCCAGAGTTTTAATAGGGATCCCCTCCCTGTTCCCAGTGGTAACTTCTCCTGACTTCAACTGAGCTGAGAGCAGCATCACACAGATATACAAGAAAACAGGTTTGTACAGCGAGACTTGCTACAATCATTTTGAGTGAAACATGCAGAGACCAGGTGACTTTGAGTATTTATCAAAGTGAAGGATTAAGAGGACAAGGGCTATAGCCAGATGGGATGGACAGGCACTGTGGGAACCTGCTTTGTAACGTTCTTCCAACTGTCTTAATGAAAAGGTAAATCCTACTTAGCTTTCTGATGCCAGACCTTGAGTCACTGTTAATCAAATCCGGTTTTCCAAAGGAAATTTTACAGATGCTTTACATGAACAAATTCTACAATTACAGACTGCATAAACACATCATCAAACAGCTCTTTAAGAAGAATGCAAAAAACCAGACTTGTCAATGTTTTGGTCAGATGCTAATTAAGGAAGTATTCAAATGCTTGTCTTCAAGGATGACTCTTGAAAGAATATGGATTATGCTAGAAGAAATGGAAGATTGCTACCCTGGCTCTCTGAGTGCTGCAGTGGTGAATGATGAGCACTGCACTGAGAGCTGATGTGAGCTAGCTTCTAGTCACAGATTGTATTCACCACCACGTTTGAGCAAGACCAGTGCACTGCAGCTGGATCACATCCTACTGATGCTACCTAGAAGAGAGGCTAGACAGAAGTAAGAGAATAAAGTGGGTATTTTTTAAAGGCCTTCAATAGATACACCTTAGACAGTGTAAAAGCCTCACAGAGGCCACACCCAAGATGGACAATGGCCACAAGGTTTTCCAACAGATATAAATTTGGTCTATCTGCATATTGGGGTTAATTCTTCAATTACAGCTTCAGGTAATGAAGTCATATTCCCCCAGCTTGCTACCCTCCAATTCACTTGTTTATAATTTTCAGGGCCTGAGGCTGTGGTGTGTGTTGCATCACAGGCTCAGAGGGATTGCTTTGTCTAACCAAAATGTGAAGACAGTAGCCAACACTTTATATGGAGCTTGGAGCTATGCACTAGTGCAGTATAGGATTTGAAAAATGTAAAAGCTGAAATCTTAAGGCATCACTACCAACAGCAAGGAGGACAATGAAGTCAAGGACCACTTGTGATTTCTGCCTCTTGTGTGAAGAACTCCAGGCTAATTGTTCTCTGCCTTCCCAGCAAATTTGAAAGCTAATGAATCATTAATATTCCCCAAAGGTAAACTTTGCAATTTCCAATAATGTCAACTTATATTCAGATTATGAGTGTGTATATGTTAAGTACAGGGAAAGGTATTATTTCTCTTATTTTTTTTTCCTACTGTGATTTGGAAAAGCCCATTATTTAGTCTAGCAAAAAGAAAAATAGAGTTGGCTTGCAGCATTGACACCTTGAGCCACTTTTAGTAATTTTTAAGTATAATTTAGCAAGTTTGGAAGAAACACAGCATTACCTATAATTCTTATTTCAAAATAATTGAATCCATAAAAACTTGAATCTAAATTAAGCACAGCTCTAAATGATTCATTTACTACTTTTAGTAGATAGTCTCAGAACAGCCTTAACTGATTTACCTTTACATAAGAAGAAAAAACCCATGAGCTGCCAGACTTTTTAGCATTTGGAACTATTTAATGGCAGAAAAAGAAACTTAATGATAATATTGAACAGCTTGGGCTGCACAGAGGGTCAATCTATTTCCAGATCACATTTAGAGGTGAAAACCACACAATAATCCCTTAGCTTGGACTAGAGATAATTATGCATTCAATATACATGCACAAGATTACTCTATTGCAAAGAGTTACAGAAGTATTTTTGAAGAGTGTATGTCAAACCATTTTACCTTGAATTTACTAATATAAAGCTTTGAAAATGCAGTGTAAAAGGAAAGACGATTTAGATTAAATAACTGAAGAAAAAACATATTTTCAGAGAAGATGCAACTGCAAACTTAAGCAACAGGCTGGGGTTAACTCTCAAGTTCTCTGCTTATCACAGTGACCTACAGGGGGGTTGGCCTGATTTAGTTGAACTTGCTTCAAGCAGAAGTTTGGACTGGATGACCTCCCAGCACCACTGCTGCTTTTTAGCAGAGACAAAACTCTTGATTCTGCAGTCAGAAATCCTTCATCATGACAAATCTTCCCAATGCTGAGAAACAATACTGTAATGTTGTTAGGTGGCAGAGGAAATTTGCCTTTTGTGTTGGAAACAGGAGATTACAGAGAATATAGAAGTCTCCATCTATTTTCATGGCTTCAGGGATTTTTCCTGTTCCCTTGTATCTCTGTATGCAGAAGAAAAAACCTCCCCACAGTAAGGTTGAAAGCTCATGTATTTCATTCTGTTTCAGGTTAGGACTCTTCCAAGAATCAGATCCTCTCCAAAACTTTCTACAAGGAGGACTCCACAGGGAATATAAAATGGATTTTTAAAAAAGATTTTGCCTGGAATACTGCATGCAGCTCTGGAAAGCCCAACACAAAAGGACATGAACCTTGGTGTGAGTCCAGAGCAGGCCACCAAAATGATCAGAGGGCTGGAACAGCTCTCCTATGAGGAAAGGCTGAGAGAGTTGAAATTTTTCAACCTGGAGAAAAGAAGACTTCAGGGAGACCTTACTGCAGCCTTCCAGTACCTAAACAAGGCCTGCAAAAAAGCTGAAAAAGGATTTTTTTTTTACAACAGCATGTGTTGATAGGACAATGGGGAATGGCTTTAAATTGAAAGGGAATATGTTTAAATTGCATATTAGCAAGAAATTATTTACCACTAGAGTGGTAAGGCTCTGTTTCTGTTTGCTCAGAGACATGGATGCTCCATTCCTGGAGGTGTTCAAGACCAGGTTGAGCAATCCAGATGAGTGGAAGGCATCACTTCCCATGGCAGGGGAGTTGGACCTGGGTGATCTTTAACGTTTCTTCCAATCCAAACCATTGTAAAATTAGATTAATTATTCAGTCTCCACTGGCTTTTTTTCCACCTCTGTTTTTACTTAAGTATAACAGCTGCAACTCCCAGAGAAATTTCTTCCTAGCAATAAAAATTTCTATATTGCTTTAATTTATTTGCAAGTTAACTTTACTGGATAATCTACTTGGAGAGGAATTTTTGAGAGCACTATCAACATGCAAACTCTTCAATCAGCCAAGTTAGCACATATAAAAAATAATACATATATACATGTATATGGCAAAAAAAATAGAATGCTCATCATCATGAGGGCAACATGAATCTCTTAAAAGTCTTTAAGATCTGTCATCAACTTAAACATTTTTTAATACCTCACTCTCTGTTGCTGGAGAACTTAAATACATATATATACTTGCAGAAAAAATTAAAAAGACCCAACTAAGTCTTGCCCAACCAATTCTTAGCACTGAAGTAAATTAAGCCTTACAACAACATGCACACTAAGTAAGTTAATGCAAAATACCATTTATGAATGCACCAAAAATTGCAAGGAGTGTCAGCCAGGGGCTAAGGACAAGGTGGGATAATAAGAGCAAGTTTCCTCAGTTCTCTTGCATTTTGTTGAACACAGCCTGAACCTCAGGTTTTGGGGTTTTAGGTACTGTTATGCACTAATAAGGAGAGCAGGTATGAAAGCCTAGGAAAAGCTGCTGTTTGATCAGATCAGTTGTGCTTTGTGCTCACCCTGAAAACCTTAATGCCTTTAGATTACCTTATCAGCTACAGGAAAACAGGCAGTAGGCAAAAGATGTTAGGTTGTAGATACAAATACATAATTATGTCTCAGATTACCCTTGAGAAAAATGCCCATTCTGAAGGACATTGAAATCTGCAAAATGTAAAAACCCTTCATTCCAAGAGTTTCAAAATTGCCAGATACAGACCACTGTTTCACAGAATTATGCAATTGTCCTCAGAAAAAAAATAATAATACAATTCTTAATTTTATTGCACCTTAATATTTTTAAATGGGCAGCTGCATTCATCAGTTCTACTGATAAAAGTCTTGTTCTTGGACTGGAGCACTCAACCCATTTAGAGTAATGCTGGCAAGGGCTTGTCTCTAATGCCCCCCTTTCATCCTGCACAGAATTCTGTTCAGCTGGCTTAATAGTATAAAACATAAGGAAGATGACAAATTACTTTTGAGACACATTTCTGTAAAAAGCCCATCCAATTTCCTCAACAGCATTACAGCATCATATTTTATCATATCTGTGTGAAAAGGCTGACAAATACTATGCACTCTCCACAAGCTCATATATCAGAGTACTTTATTCCCCAAGCCTGATAAGAATTCCTAGATAGTGAAAGAAGGGGGGGCAGCAGCAGGAGATCAAGGGGAAGTGAAGCAATCACTGCAGCCAAGTTTATTGGAAGGAAATATTTCCAAGAGCACCTCGTGAACTTGAATGACAGTGACAGGAATCCAGCAGCTCTACCACATTTCTCTGCCATGGAATGCTGTAATCAACCATTTTTCTGAGAGAAAACACAAGTAGGCTTGAACAACTTCCATCATTTACACAGCTACATAAACAAAAATACATTAGAGATGTATTTTTCTTCCTTTTGCTCTATTCCTGCAGAAAAGCATCACTAGCTCTTTCATACTGGCTCTGGGAATTTTAAATGAATCATAGAAACATAACAGGGCTCTGGGAACACTGGGATCAAGTATAAGAAAAATGAAGAATGTGAAGGCAATATTGTTAAGTTCCTGTTCATTATCATAATTTTGTTCTCTATTTCTTACCCTTCAAGTTCAGGTAAGTGTATATTAAGGCACCTACTGGATATTATGGTCTTCCCAGAGCTCAGAGAAGTAACATATATAGCAGTTATACTCTAAGTGTTGCCATAATTTAGGATATCCTCCAACCTCCAATATTGGAGGAATAATACAAAGACTGTTTTCTAAACAGTCACTGAAAGAAATAAAGATAAATTCTCTTCCCATTCCTGTAACTTCCAATTATAAATGTTCCTGGCTCACCTGCATGCATAAAGAAGAAAAAATTCACCTTCCAGCATTTCTGTTTATTTACAAAACATTTTTACTGCTAAATCAAAGACAAAATTTAGCATCCAACTGAAAAGAGCCCCTACAGTTTAATCATCATGTGGAGTGCAACAGATGTAATTGTATTTGTAATATCACATAAAAATTTTAGAATTGTTATCCAAAATCTTTTTAAAAGCATAAACATATTTGATGATAAAACATTTTGGAAGTTTGTTTCAGTTTTTGCCACACTGTTTTTGTCAATAAAAACCATATCAAAAAGACTGATGTTTTCAGACTGATCGTGTAATTCCTGAAAAATATTTTTAAAAAATCTAATAATATTTTCAGTGCCACTTAAAAAACCTCACTGAATACTCAATTAACCTTAGACAATAATTTCTAATTTTCCATTTGACCTGATGTATCCCCATACACATTAGTCACACCAATTTTCCCTGAATAGCCACTGAGCAGAATTTTCCATATAGAATTCATAACACAAAGAATCCACCAGATTCTTCTTTAATCTCTAAGAATGAAACATTGTTAAATAGCTCCAAATACTTATTTTTCAAACATCAAGTGATGATATTCATGTACTTCACGGCTCTACTCCATAAAAATGTGTATCTTCAGAAACCAACTGCTTTCCTCCATTAAATCTGCATTGCAATTTCTAAAAGGGTCAGTTAGGAGCAAGAAGAAATCACCCATTTTTAAGAACATAAACTGGAGAGCAAAACACATGTAAATGAGGAGTAGCAAACTGGCCTGACTGCTGAAAACACAGACAGCTGTGTTGAAATGGAAACTGCAGCAGCATGAGCAACACAACATCATTTAAATCTGTACATACACCTCACAAAATGAGCTGCAGGTTCTCTCAGTCCAGCACAGTGCTCACCTGGCACTGGCCAAGCATGGGGCTTCACACACCTTTGCATTTCTGCATCATTCTTTACCATGCAGAATGGCTGGCTCACGTTCATTTAAAGCAGTTTTGCCTTAATGTACCCAAAAATTAGCCATTAATTGCAGTAGTGAATTATGAAACAAAATTCCATCAAAACATGAAGTCATCAAACACTGGGAGAACAACTGAGAATCAGGGTCATTTAGGATGCATTTGGAAGGAGAATGAGCACAGGCAAACCAAACCTCAAATTAAGAAGAAAATTCAAAAGGCTGAATGTACTAGGTAGGTAATGCATGCAGCTGGTCTTCAGTTAAATTCCTTTCAAAACCTTATTTGCGTTTAACCTGCAGCAGTGCTGAAAAGAAAGGGAGCACAATAAAAAGGCAAGGTTAAAATGCAAGAATGAACAAAGATTGCCCAACAGGTCATTGTCATTGTGCAGCTGAACATCACCTTGTATCCTAGGAAACACCAAGATATTCCAAACACCTTAATGTCTCTTCCTCAAGTTACAATTCAGCACCACTGACCATATCATCATTGCTCATCCATTCAAGACTAGGTCCACAAGGTTTTTGTCACATTAAGCAAGGCTTCTCCCTGGCCACTTCTCTCCTTATGCCTCTCCTGTCCTCTCAGTGACAGACCTACTTCTCTCAATTTTATTGTATGTAAATACAGCAGTACAGCCCTCTCCACCTATAAATCAGGAACAACCTGAACAACCCAGCAAGGTGAAGTACAGGAAACACAATGTAATGTAGTTTTTCATCTCCTTCTCCTACTGTCAGCCTGCACTTAGACATACCATGAAAGGTGAATTCAAGAGTCTCTGCTATTGCCCAGCCTCCTTGAGCTCTGTTCATCTAACACTATAACTAAAGAGAGAATAAATAGAAAAAAAAAAATTAAGCAGACTGGGAAAGACTGAATTGGGCAGAGAATATATACTGAGAAGACAAAGAAAAAAAAAATCACTGACAACTGAAACCAAGAAAGAGAGACAAGAATAAAGGAGGGACTGGAAGACAGAACACAAGAAACATCTTCTGCATATATTCACTGGGCATCTCTTAAAAAAAGGCTGTTGCTATGCTACTTGGTGCTATGGCACTCTTCAAAACAAGATCCAATTAAACATATTAGTTCTGGAGAGCTGAATGTGTGACATTACACTTGAAAACATTTGCATTTTTATTAATTATTAAACAAGTTATTACCAGCACATTCATTGTCCAAAATTTCTAAAAGGGAAACTCAGAACTGATGGCAGATGCCTTACACAAAAAGATACTACAAAGTGGGTTTTCCCCCACCTCCTCTTTCACAAACAGGTAATAAAATTTTACTACCAAGAAAAAAAGAATAAAAGCAGTTTTTTCTTCCTATTGCCAACATTACTTTAGCCTTCAGCTCAAGTTTCTTCTTACCAATCAAAGCCACAGGCACTGAACATTCTCCCTGATTAGTTTGGCTTTTTTTTTGCAGAGTGGAACCAAAGATGTTTGAAGGTAACAAAGGTCTCATAAAAGTGAGAAGTACAGACCCAAATGTTGGATTCCAGCTAGTTTATAAATTTGGGATCAGGTTGATATTTCATCAGGGACTGTGTGCTGAAGACTTTCAAGACCACCACAAAAATAACATTGCATTTTATATGTGTATGTGTGTGCATATTTATATATATATATATATATATATATATATATATATATATATAAAATGTTTATATTTATCCATTATATATATAGAGTGAGAGTGGGTTTCAAACTAGAAATTAAGAAATACTTGTAACTTCCCTTACAAGGTATTTTGAGTGGTCATTTTAAATCTAATGCCATGTAGATTTCTCTAAGTGTTAATCTAAGCACACTTTGAACATGTCTGCTGCACTTTCTCAGCAGATTCCTGTCTCAAGGGCCAAAGTTCAGACAACAGGACTCAAGAAAAGAAAGGTTCATTTCCTCACTTAAACATGCCTTTCCAAAACAGTGGACACAAGCCATTTTGGGTGTTTTCCTTTCTCAGATGGAATGTGAAACATACCTAGATAACCAAGACTGACATCATGATCATGAACCAAAAAAAAACAACAACTTTTGTCCTGGTTCAGCAACAAGAGTGCTTCAAACAACAGAGCAGTTGTTCACCCATCTCCTTTTAAACTGTGCTGCATAATTCATTTGCTAACCTAACAATAAGTTTTTCAGACCTTCTGGCTCATGATGTAAGCAGTGTAGAAAAAAATAAATAAATCCAAAGGCCCTGAAGGTTAATCAAAGAACAAAGGCAGTGGAATACACACACACACACATGCACAGTAAATACCAAGACTGAAGATGGTTGTCAAAATTTCTGAGAACCAACAGGTCAGCATTTCCAAATGGTGAGCCACTAACACAGCAACAGAATCTTCAAATGATTGTTTCCTAAAGTTTTTAAAGTTTCTAAATTACTAAGTATGTTTTCATTAATAAAGTTCAGACTACTTAACTATCTTGTATGACATTACAGTATGCTTTATATGAAGAAATTCCCACCTTTTTCTATAAAGTTATTGTACAAAATCCACTATAGCCCTGAAATAAGGCAGCATTTTCGTAGGAGCATTTTTATAGGAGCATGTTTTGCATAGTAACTGAAGCTTAAATTAAGTATTCAGAATAGTACTTCATAGTCTCCAGCATTATCGAGCTCTGCACCTAATAAAGCAAACAGCTCTACTGATTTCAGCAAATGTTGTGCCTGTTAATGCCAACTGGACCTTTTTTCCTTTTCTTTGCTCCAGTTTCACTGTTAAATCAATGTTGAATTATAAGTATGTATCCCCATATCTAAAAATCCCACCAGGAATACCAAGGGTACTTTAATCTGCACAGTGATTCTTGTAAATACTAGACATTTTCTATTTTAAAAGCATATTTTCTATATTGCTTTCTTATAATACCTGAAGAATTTTTAGCACACTCAAGGGAGCTACAACAGAATGCCCATTCTAATAACTTTTCCTCCATGAGACACTCTAAAAATCAGAATCTAAATACACTCCAAAAATAAGCTTTTGGTATATTCCCTTGCACTAAATTTACTGAACAATTCCCACCTTCTAAAATCAGAATATTCTCTCTCTCCTTCCCTAACTTGAAAAGACTTATTTTTGTAATCTTTTTAAGTCACTACTCCATAAAGTTCAAGACTTACAAATTTGTGAGCTCAGACTGAGAAGGTCACCTAGAGACCCCCACTTCTGTATCAGTCTATAATTCATACTTAAGCAGGAGAAACCATTCCTACTTCATTCTCCACAGAAGGAGGCTGCAAAAGAGGAACTGCACATCCTCACAGGCAGGAAAGGCTCTAAGTAGAACAAATGAGTTTTATGGCTCTAAAAGAACTCTCTCTTCTCGATTCCTCAATTACTTTTTTTCCTCAGATCATCATTGCATCTTTACTCTTCTTGCACCTTCCAAAAATTTCCTTTTGGAGGAAAGGAAGAAAGAGCTACCTTTTAAACCAGCTGATACCTTCAAAAACTTGAATACTAATAGCATTTGCAGCACTTGGCATTGAGTCTTTGCCACCTCATATTTATTTCAATTTTAAATCTTGCAGATGGCAGCAGATTGCTGGTGATCCATGAGCCTAGTCTTCATTATTACTATACAACCTAGAGACTGACATTATAAAACCCTTTTTTCCTAATCCTGTGTAGTAGATAAAATCCACCATGTTCTTTTTTTATGTCTTGCTCATGTCATACATGGTAGGTTTAGGCTTTGATTTATTATTGTAGATCTTAGATTTCCATGAAGACAAAACAAAAAGAAATACACAATTAATAAAATGTTTAAACCTTACTGCTGAGGCTTACGTGGTTCCAGAATGTTGAGGTGGTATCAAAATGATCTGGAAACTCTCATGTATTTGAAAGCCAATTAAACACCATGACATCCATGGTTCAAGCCACCCATCCCTGAGGGGTAGATCATCAGAGCCAGGAATCTTATTCTGAAAAGCTTCACTACACATTTATCCTTTTATCTTTTCCCTGGGTACTGATGCTGGACATCCCATTGGAAATAAAACATGAAGGCTAGAGACATTTCATCCCTGGCTTAACAGAGAAATCCTTAAAATAGAGATTGCAGCCTAGAATATTGTATTAAAATAGATATAAATCTCTGCTGGGAAAGAAACACATGAGCTTTGAATGGTCACAGACATTTGTTGACAAACAGACTGACTCAAAGAGACACTTCTACATTCCTTTTTTCCATTACTGTCTTAGCTGGTCATGCAACCAGCAAATCTACAGAAAGAACTGGACTTTATGTTGTTACTTTAATTCAATTATCTCCACTGGGTGGCCTTTATTTTAAATTTGTATGCACCACGATATTGGCCCAGTTTAAACTCCCTGAGTAATACTGCACAAGAGTTTCTGGCAAGATTAATGGGAAGTGGTTTTTTTGAAAACCCTTTAAGCACTTTGTAAATGGCCACAGGATGCTTAATAGAATAAGAAGCATTTCTCACAAGTCAGCTTTTCTGTGTAGTTTTCACTACTTGAACTCAAATAGAGATCTAAGTTCCTTACATTCCAGAGGTTACATGAGGATTTTGCCTTAGAGTTCATTTTGTGCATAGTGAAAAGACTTAAAAAATAACTAATTCTAGAATCACAGAATGGTTTGGGCTTGAATGGACCTTAAACAACATCCAGTTCTAACTTCTCTGGCACAAACAGGGACCCTTCTCACTAGACCAGATTGCTCAGGGTCCCAGCCAACCTGGCTTTGAACCCTTCCCCAGGGTTGGAGCATCCACAGCTCTGGGCAACCTGTTTCAGTGCCTCACCAGCCTCACACATGAAGAATTTCATCCCAATATCCAACCTAAACCTACTCTCTCACAGTCTGGGCCCAATTCCCCTTATCCTGTCACTACACGCTCTTGTAAATAGTCTCCCCATTAAGAAGTCATATAAAAATATTTAATTCCTAAAATTCACTTTCAGGAGTTTCCTTAAAAAATAAAAAATATTAGAACACATAAAAAGCAACTGGCTCAGTTGTAACTGTATCTAAGCAAAACTGCTTTACAGAGTTACTTTCCAATGGCATGTTGAACTGTGAAATTGCCAATTTGCAAGTATTTTAGGGAAATCCATACAATTAAAGAATCCCCAATGAAATGCTAGGCTTTCAAAATTTCAGCAAGGACACACTCACTCTGACATCACACCTACTTCCTAAATCATCAGGTAAATAAGAAGCAGCATTTCATCTTGGCCCCTTCAGCTGTATTTTCTTTCCCCTCCCCTGAGCTCACAAATGATTTTTCACTTACATTTACTTGCTAGTGTCTCTTTCAATAGAGAAAAAGGAAAAAAAAAAAGTTTAAATCATGAACATAATTTCCTTCTCCTATTAATTGCCTCAGAAATACTGTTAATCATTTTGGGATGGATATTTCTGAGACAGGCAGCATGCTTCTGCTGGCAATTCCCTCACTGGTATAAAGAATGGATTGTGAGCACCAGAAATTTCACTAGGGAGTCACAAATCTCAACAAGCAAGAACTGCAGCTGTGTCCTTGCAGTTATAAAAAAAAGCACAAATCTCACATTCAATAGTGGCTGGAAATCAATTTTAGAAGAACCCTCCTATTCAGACACATAGAAAACACTTTTACAGGCGAGAACAAATGGATTGATTTTTAGGCAAAAATATAGAAATCTCAAAAGCAGCTATGTACTGAAGTGATTCACACAGGAGTTGAGAGTCTGATCTCCTGTGGTTTACTGTGATTCAAACCTGATCTGGGAATCCCACAGAACAGGGGACCACCTCTTGACACCACCCAGTCATCAATTAGATGTATCATATGGCACAGCAAATTATCTACAGAGCACATTTAACTAATGAAATAGAAAACTAAAAAAACATGCTTCTGAAAGGTCTTAAAAAAATGTAATGCTGCCAGACTCACTGCCTTCAAAGGAAAATTAGCTAACTTTAGTTTATGTTACATTCAAGAATGCATTTTATGAACTAATGATGGCTTTTACCAGAAGAAAATAAGCAGGCTCCACAACTTGACAGTAAAATCTAATTTGATCATTTCAGCAGAAAATTTCAGTCACTGTACCATGTAACGTGATATAATTGCCTCACATGAAATAGCAATACCAGCTTCTGCTGTGTGGTCCAGGAAGATGAGAATTCCCTTGCATAATGAGATTCTCCTGCTACAGAACTTCACTGCCTCCTGAGTTATATGTCAATATCATTGTAAATGTGAAAGGGAGACTGGTATTTACATTAGTCCCTGACTGCTCACAGAACAGGGATTTGTCACTCAGAAGAAAAACTCATTGGTGAAAACATTAAGGTGTGCTACAGCTTCCAGAGAAAAATAGGTGTCAAATACATTCATGATGTAATTCCAATTTGGATCATTCTGGAAGACCACAGGGTTCAATAAATTACAAGCTGCAGAAGTAATTCATCTTGGCTTGGAGCACCAGTCCCATTACCTCCTGCTAAAGAAAGATTCCTTAGGGCTAACAACACGCTCTTTCTTACCTCTTTCCCTGGCAGCAGAATGCTTACTTACAGGTAGATCATTTTTCACTGGCTTCCAATTTCAGAAATGCATTCAAGGAGCAAAAAAAACCCAAAAGATTGGATTTTGTCTGGCATGGGTAGTCACCCAGCAATCAAATAAGCCATTGGCAAACCATCTCCACAAGAGCTGTAGTCAACAGCAAAACATTTAAACAGCCACTCCAGTCATCCTGGCAAGCTGGTATGAATGTTTAAGAATTATGAGTTATCTAGCTGGTTGTTTTGACTAATAAATAATAATAATAAAAAAAATTCTCTATTTATCTATAATTTGCACAAAACTAAATTTGAACTTGTAGTTCAAATCTACTCTCATTACTTTCAAGCTAATACCAGATTTTCTGTGGCTAAGAAATACAGATCAGAAAAGCCAGGTCTTGGAAGACTTTCAAGGACTTCAACCCCAAACAAAGTTATTAACTCCCATAAAGCCAGTTTTATAAGCTGCCTAAGCAGACTCAGGAGTGTTGGAGAGCAGGTTGATCTGCCTTCACCACACACTCACTGTGTGCTCCTGCTATAGACACTCTCATCCTGCTACATGGCAACACAGGCCAATGAAAGGGCTGACCAGGACAAGATTAAACAATGATTAAGAATATATTTTTGGATCTTGGCCTGGCTCCAAAGCTCACCTACTTTTAGCATGAATCTGCAGCCACTGCACAGGGAGAAGGGGAAACATTTCTTGGGCAAGAAGTCCCCAGCTGACAATTGTGTTATTAAGTCACAGAGGCAGCCCAATGATAGCAGCAATTTGGTCAAAGTGGCACGGGGCTGTGATTACATAACAGGACAATGCTACAGGTAACTTATTGAAACCATTAAACTCTGCATTCAGTGAGCAGCTCTGCCACAGACTCTTCCAATGGTCAGGTAAGTGATTTTTAACCCTTTGTGCAACAGCGTCCAGTTTCTGAGATGATGGCCATCACAGAAAAACTGGTTTATAGACTCTCTCTGTATCCTTATTTTACCAGGACAGCTGACTGAGAAACTCAACTAAGTTATCCAAATGGCCCACATTAAAAGGATGCCTCATTTTTCCTAAGCTAATTGCTCACCAGGGTGAACAAAGTAGATGGCATTTAGCTTCTTGAGCAGTGCAAAGAGAACCACACCTGCTGACTCTTCAGTAAGGGACAATATGCTAGTTCATTAGCACTTGTACTAGAATATAATTTACAATAAAAATTATGTGCACACAGGCACCTTTCAACACCAGCTTTAGAATTTAAATAAAGACCCCTGGTTATATTGCATTTCTTGACCATCACATTTCTCCTAATTAAATTTTTTTTTTAAATAATTTTAACCAAATTGAAGCCAAGCAGTTACAAAATGGTTATTTGTCTAATTAAAGGAAGCAATGCATTTGTTTCCCCTTTCTCCTCCTCCAAGTTTGTCAGTCCATTTTACATATGTTAATATTTTAGTCATCCCTCCCATACTACAAACCTTGCTGCCCTGAGTGGTAGCAGTTTGGTTTCAAAACCAACAACCTTTCCCTTTTTATTACTGCCTTCTCTTGTGCTACATGTAGTTGCTGCTTTTGTCTTCAAGCTAAAACAAGCCTAGAATTAAGAACAAACACTGCTCCATTACATACATGTACAATTATGAAAGGTTTTAAACAGTAGCATCTATTTCTGGAGAATGCAGAAATCTGACCAAGCTAATAAGCAGCCTTCATCTCTTCCACAGATACTACTTTAACTCACTTCTCCCACCACAGCATTTTCAAGCTTTATCACCACAGATTTCCTGCAGTATTGGCAAGTGCAGAATTCCACCACATGCTTGCAATCATACAATCACTCATTAAAAAGACTTAGCAAACGTGTTCAGAATTGCTTTCCACAGAACATTTTTCTTCTCCCAGCTTTCTTCCTGCATATCTGAGGAAATAGGTCTATTCAACACCTAGAAATTACAGCAACTTTGCCAAACCTCCCTGCTCCAAGATCCCTTCTGTGCAAGTGTGCCTGAAGTTAATATAGCATCCAGCTTCCCTTGGGTGCTGGTCTGACACTCCCAACAAACCACTGGATGGAGACAGGAAAGGAAGTAGAACAGGAGAAAGATAGAACCTCTCTGTCTCTTTTCAGCAGTGGTCATAATTAAACTTTAATATTTTGTCTACAACAGAGGAAGGGGTAATGAAATATTTGCTTTATTCCCCAGAAACATAATAGCTCTGTATGAAGTCACTCAACATTCATATGTGACCTTTTTCTTGAATACTCAAACTTAAAGAACAAATATTCATCCTCAATCGGACCTAGAAGCAACAGTGCTTAATAGGACTTACAATTGAAACAGGAATACTTAAGCATATTTAATTGCTTTTTTTTCTTCCCCTCAGCTAAACAACATTTAATTAAACCCTATTACAAAGCAGAATAGAACATTTAAGCAGTCTGCAGCAACTGGTTATGCAGCTTCACTCTTCTGCACCTGGCAACAGGTAATGGCTGTGAGTGTTACCTGAGGAACAAAACCATTTAACTGGAGATGGTAAAGGGACAAGTAAGTTCTTAAAACCTCACCACAAACTCTTGTTCTGGTCTCTAAATATAACTCCTTTCATCTGTGCCTTATCACACTCATATGGATGTGAGTAAAATTTATATTTAAGCACTACAACATGTACATATTCACTCTCCTGCAGCACATTTTTGTATATCCTACCTTTGTATTTCCTTTTCAAATTCCAAGGAGTTTATCACCAAAATCTTTATATTGGCTTCAAAACAGAGTAGCTAGAATAAATGAGTAAAAATACCTCTTCCACATTAAAATGCAGTTTTAAGCATTTCAGCATCTTCAGATCTTCCACCTTTATTAGGCAGATCAACATTATGCTTATTAATGCTTCAGGATGTCTTTGAATTTTTCTTGCCTTTTTTCTAAAATGACCAGAATATCTTTCATTGATATGCATTAATTTTCAACATATGTTTTATATGTATTGAGCCAAGGTTTTCAAGTTGATTAAACATCAATTTAGAGACATCAGTTTTGCTGCCTTTTAAAGACTCAGACAGCCCACGGTGTTTCCAAGGCAAGCATTCAGAATCTGAGAGCATAGGAAGCTGCAGAATCAGAAAATTGGGTACTGGCTTCCTCCATCCCTTCTTTTTTAAATTTAGATTATTGCAAAGATCTAAAGGAAACTGTGACACTATAAGAGAAACTGCAATGGATTGAGAGTTTGGAGTTTCTTGAGGAAGGTCAGAGGAGGACAGGCATGCTCTGGCTTGGAGCTTTATGTTCTGGTTTCTTGGGTTTTGTTTTTTTTTTTTTTTTTTTGAGTCCTGTGTCTCTCTTGCAGATACTGGCAAGAATCCCCACTTTCTATTACAGGTAAATACAGGGAAAGAGGAAAGGCTTCTGTCATTTTCTGGGGTCATGGTGCAATATCCTTAAGTCTCCATGCAAATAAATAATGTATTGCTTTGAATATAGAGGAAGAAAAGTATTCCATTCAGGATGTATCCTTTTACAACCTCAGTTGATGGCTTTTGGGATCACCATTAGAACTGCACAAGAACAGCATTTTGGAAAGATGAAAGCCATTCAGGAATGAGTCAAATCTCTTACGCCTTTTCTTAACAAATTACAAGTCTTGCTGCAAAGAACTATAATGCACCTCCAATTTCAATGACAGATCTTAAGACCTAATGGAAAGATGAAAAAAATAAAATGGCTCTGATAATGGCATTTACTCAGCTTCCCTCAGCACAAGAACAGAGCAGAGAAAAAGCAATCTAAGACATTAGTGGTTTTTTGGCTGTTACACACCACACTCATGGGCAGGAATCAGAAGTAAGGCCATATTTGGCTACAGAGTATTATTGTATAATCTCACCATTTGTTATTCTTGAATAAGTCTTTCAGATATCTGCTCTGTTGCTTAAAATTTGATGGAGTTTCCTTTCCAGCTGCTTCACTACATTACTCCTTTAAGTCTAGAAAAAGACATTTTGTTTTTACAATGGATTGGATTATTACAAATTATTAACGAGAGTTTCTACACCATCACAGAGAACATAGCAGGTAATTCACTTATTTTCCTTAATACAGGAAGAGCAAAATTTTACACACAAGAGTTCATTATGACACTCCAATAATCTTAGCAGTTCATAAGGACAGAAGAAGGAACACCAGTGCAAAATCCTCCACTTCACTCCTCCAGTGTGTCCCTGCCTTTCATTACTTGGCCTGTGCATACTGATTACAGAAAGGCTTTAAGCAAGTACACTACTCAATGTTCTCATCTCAGCAGCCACTTGCACAATATGAAGCTAAGGTCCATGTTCAGCCCTCAAAACCCTGTTTGCTTTTATGAGTCAGAAGAAAATTTACTTCTCAGAGTTAAAAAGATGTCTTCAAAGATAAGATATTTGAAAGCTCCTTTCCCATCAATACCTTGACTTCCATAGAAGCTAATATTTCAGAGGCAGAATGCAATTAGTCATCAACAGCATGTTTTCAGTGGTCTTTAAAACAGGTTCTTTTAAAAAACCACTACTCCACAACAAGAGTAGAGACCATTCTGGATTGCCCAGTAATTGGATAGATATCCTATCCAGTTAAATCCATGTCACCATGAGACACTGGACAGACTGTCCTACTCTTTCTTCAAACAAAAATAATGCCTGGAAGTATGTAAGGTTAAGTATTCCTAAGCCTCAAGTAATATAAATATACTTTTACTGATGAGATGCTTGGAATCAGCCAACTGGCTTCATGTTGAAAATACAGATTTATTCTTTTAAAGGCTACTTCACAAAAAGATGTTCAGAAAAACACCACAAAATCTGGCTTCAAAAGCTGTAAGACAACAGGCATTATTAGCAGAAATCCTTGTATAGTTATTAATAAAACAAACTCAGGGCTTTTTTAGACATTTGGAGTTGCTAAGCAAGCATTTTGAATAGTTTAAACACAGAGACACCAAGTAATGTTTTCATGATTAAAAGCTTTGCATTAGTTTGAATGCAATATTATGCTTGCAGAGTTTCTACATATTCCTTTCAAGAAGTTAGTAAGTAAAGCCCATACTATAAGTAATAAATGCATTTTTGATCTTGGTTGAATCAGCAGAATGATTTTAAAAAAAAAGCCAAGGAAACATATTCTACTCTCAAAATCATGTCTTATAACTGAAATTTAGTTTATTTATTTTTGAAAATCAAAATATCAGAAGCAATCTAAGAACTCTGTATTAATGAACAAAGCAGACAGAATGAGAACTGCCTAGATATAAGCTGATAGCATAGCAACACAAAATCATCTATTCTGAACAGTTATTACAAAGCTAGGAGCAAACCTACACATTATACTTGCAAAACATTTGTGCACATGGTGTTTTAAGACTGTTTTTAAGGTACTTCATCCCTATTTATGAAAATACAAAGCAATTACACCGTTTTACATATTACAAAGGTGTATACAAATACAGATGCCCTCACTCTTGTCTTGGGGTGACTTTATGATGCTTGTATTCCCAATTTGTCTGTTCTGTTGGTGTTGAATATTGAGTTCTGTAACGTTAAGACTGGTTTCAGGAATGAAAAGGGGAGAGAAGAGGTGCAGAGTTTGTTATGAGAGACTGCACTTGCTGCCCCACATCCTTCACTCAGACTGTGCTGTCTGATGTGGACAGTGGGAGTCAGCTCTCCTCTGCTTTTAGTTAGCTTTTCTGGCTGCCTGAGGCGAAAAGGGGTCCCCTGGACTGTGGGTTTTTCCTCTTTTTCTTGGAATTGTTCAAACGAGCTCTGGACTGAAAACCCAGAGGAGTACGGGGAGCTCACACCTGTGCCCCACCAAGCCTGGCCTGGGCTGAGGCATTTCCCAGCACTGGAGGGACTGAGAACAGCCTGAGTGAGCTGTGACCCACAGAGGGACTGAGAACAGCCTGAGTGAGCTGGGCTGTGACCCACAGAGGGACTGAGAACAGCCTGAGTGAGCTGGGCTGTGACCCACAGAGGGGCTGAGAACAGCCTGAGTGAGCTGGGCTGTGACCCACAGAGGGACTGAGAACAGCCTGAGTGAGCTGTGACCCACAGAGGGACTGAGAACAGCCTGAGTGAGCTGGGCTGTGACCCACAGAGGGACTGAGAACAGCCTGAGTGAGCTGTGACCCACAGAGGGACTGAGAACAGCCTGAGTGAGCTGTGACCCACAGAGGGACTGAGAACAGCCTGAGTGAGCTGGGCTGTGACCCACAGAATGGACTCTTCTGAATCTGTCATTTCTTCGGAATGGTGAGAGGTTTTATTGTTTGATATTGTTCAAATTTGTGCTGTGGAGTGCTTTGTCTGTTAAATAAACAGTTTTTTGGGGTTTTTTCCACTTTTCTCTGAGGAAATATTTTTCCCCAAACCAGCTGTTGGGAGGGACTGCTTGAATCTGTTCCTTGGAGGACCCCATTTGAAGGTTTCCTCCCAAATTTGCCCAGAACCAGGACAACTTTGCATACAGAAATAATCCTTACAGAAGAAAAACCTTCAAAAATGGGCAAGGCATAAACAAGCTTCAAGTAAGGAAGGTGCATTCATTGACACAGAGATAGAAATTCTTTGGGAACAAAGATAGGGCTGAGGCAAAACCACTTCCAGCAGGGGAAAATACAGACACAAAGCACCATCCTGGTCCCTGCCAGGCACCAACATGTTGAGTTATATGATGGTGACAAATAATTAAGGATAGTAACTTTAAACTTGAATGGCTGACTTTGTGTCACTTACATGACAAATCAGCTACACAAGCAGGAGGATTTGGAAGTGGGAATCAGCTCCATGCCAGCAATAAGCAGCCAATATCTCTATCAGGAGTTTGTGTCTTTTTATTGCAAAAGGATGTTCTACTGGCATTCACTGAGCACTCTGCTAATGAATTCTGGAAAGCAAGCTAAATATGCTGAGCACAGTTCTCTGCTCCCTTTTTGATCAGGCTCAGGAAAGACTTGCTAAGAGTACTTAGAAGCCTGGATGGGGAAGCAGAAGACCAGGGCAAAGCCAGAGGTTGCAAATGGCTATACTCTGTTGTCTAGTTCAATTATGATGAAGATATTGCACATTTACTTCCATTCAATTACTTGTTATTCATTCAAGGGTTTCTCTCGACAATACTGAGATTTAAATAGCATGCATTAAACTGCACAAATGAAGGTGGGAGATTTTTGGTTGATTAACATAGCTCAGCCATCTCTTTCAAGAGACAAATCATAAGGCAAGATTCCTCAGTAAAAAAACCCCAAGTACTTTAGAGCCTGCTTATCCCTAGCACAAGAAAAAAAAACAAAAAAAAAAAACCTGACAGGGCACTTAGTGACTGGTGGAAAATTAATTTGGGTCACTCTACAGTACTGTTGCCATGGCAACTGCATGCCAAATGTAGTAGGCATGCTCTTCATCAATGCTAATATAACATCAGCTATTCTTCATGAATTTCTAATCAATGTAAAACAAAGCACGTTTAATAACTAGATATACATACTAAAATAAAATGCCATTCTCTGTCTAGGAAGAAGTATCATATCCTCTTTCTTGTGCATGCAGTAATCTGTCACATCATCTTAATTTCTTGAGAAAATTTCAACACCTAAATGTCACACAAAAATAAGCACATCTGACTAGAAGTAGTGGGGGAAGGGTCAGCCTGAAGGAAGTTTGTTTTTTTTTCCTGGATGCTTGAATTTAATACCTGTGTTTTTTTACAGTAAAGCTCTGGGGTAAAATCTAAATTCAGTAACACCAGTTTAACCCAAAACAAGTCCACTGGCTTTACACAAGTAAGACAACTTTATCTGACCTCTTCTAGTATTTTACAATCTGACCTCAAAAAGACACATTTTTGACCAGATGTGGTAGGAAGCTAATGCCTGGAGCAAAGAGCAGCATATACACATGCATACCAAAACCCTTAGATTCTTTTCTTATTCTGATTATTATTTATCTTTAAGGTGAACTTTTGCAGCTTTAGAGCCTGTTTTAACTCCTAAAACTTAAATGTGATTGAGTGTTTTAAGACCTTTCTGTCAGCTACAATTACATCACAGAACCAAAAATGCTTGAGCTGTAAAAAAAATAGTAATCATAGTTTTTCTCCTAGACAATATAAGACTGATTTAGTTTTAGATCTTACTCAAAAGACAGTAGAAAGTACTATATCAATTTATATAAATATATACAAATAAAGAAATCCTTGATGCTACACAAATCACCACTCCAAAACCAGAGGATATCCCGCTCCCCACGAAAAAAGAAATTTATTTCTTCATTTCCACCAACTTTATCATACAAGTATTCAGACCAATGTTGGACCATTTCACTGGCATTTCACTTATCACAGTGTGGCTATACAACACAGCAGGCTGGTTAAAACAGACTTTTGAAAAAGATTATGATCTTTGAAGCCTCTTAGAACACAAACTGAGACACCAGAACACTGTAATGGTGAGTTAGTATGAAAGACTGCCATGATGATGGGGCTTGTTCAGCATTTATATTATTTCAAAATATCACTGCACTGAAGGCAGCTGTGTCACTTGGTGTTTCACAGAGCCTGAATGTGGTTTTGGGGTCTGGTAGCTTCCTTCAAGACATGTTTGTAGAGTTCACAATTGATTGAATCAAAATGAGATGATTTTTAAATGAATCTCCACCTTCTCTTGACTGCCCCAAGCTAAAACCCTGGTTTTGAACTGCAAGGTTGCCAAATGGCTGAAGTTGATGCCGATATTAAAACCTGTATTCAAAGCCTGGTATTTGACAGCACTGCCCCAAACTAAAAAGCTGAAATAGGACAAAACTCTATTAGTCTTTGGTGTAGACCAGGCATCTATATGCCCTCATATTACAAAACAGGTTCAAGGGTTTTAATCTGGATTAAAAATAAGTGTCCCATTAGCCATTCCAAGTATGATATTAAGAAACAGCTAAACTAAGTGTTCAGATTTTATTTATTTTATAGGGGCACCACCATCTCAAAAGGTATTTATTTCCCAAGTAAAACAATTGAAGAGTCTATAGTTCCTCCTAATTCTTGAGGGCCAGAGAGCAACTCCAAGATTTCATTTCCTCCTTTTTGAACACAGATAACAAAACAACTTTTTCAACTTTTCACCTTTTTCGAGTAATTTGCTTATGCAATAAAGAGAATATCATCAACAGACTTACAGAACTTCTCCTAGTACTAAAACAGTACATTTCAGTGTTAGGTTTGTTGTATTTTATTCTTTATTAAACACTAAGGTGAGAAGATTTTGTAGCTGTATTGCAGATTTGCCATCATCTAAAAATACATACACACCACAAAGCACGAATAAAAATTGAGCTGGATATTCAATATCAACTATCTATTAGCTGTCTGCAATATATTTGCATCTAAAAATGGTTTCATTTTCATGTATTTTCCCCCTTAAAAATACTCATTGTGTCAGTACCTACTTGATAAAGAAAGAACAGACTGCAGAGTGCACACAACTAGAGCTTGAGAGAGTCAGAATGTTATTCTAAATCCCAATTTCAAACTTAAATTTCCACCCTCTTAAGAAGAAGCATCCTAGTGAAACAAACGTGTTTAAAAAAAAAAAATCCAGTTGAAGACAAAAACCTAAGGTGTAAAAATAAAGAAGCAAAACAAATTATGTAAGCAATTTCTAGTGAAACAGATGCCAAGTGGTCATGGCTGATATACTGCACTTAGGTTTTCAATTATTTGGATGACAGTTTGCATGAAAAAGGTGGCATTTTCTACAATGAGATTATTGTCCAAGTAGATATCTTTCAAGGCTGTTTAATTATTTCATAGTTTGAAATAGTTTGACTTTTTAGGTTAAGCAAATAATGTTTTGAGCTCAGAGAAGCTGAGAACAGTTTCAATTCAATGAATTCTTTATCAGCGTGAGAATTTTCTAAATGCACAAAAATATATTCCCTGAACCTGTTATTATGGGCCCTTGTAAGAAAAAACACTAGAAGAGATTAAAGTTTCATTTCTGGATTCTCTAATTACTCTCTAACAATTCCTTATACATTCCTTGTTTTATGGCTAGGAGTTACATATCCAAGCATTTTAAGTTATGTGCTTACCACATATGGAAATACAAAAAAAAAACAGCTAACAAATCCAGATTCATGGTTTAGCTGGCAAGAATAATGATCTGAAAAGCAAAAAGGCCCTTTTCTTTCCACAGAACAGTTTTTAGTAGTCAGATTTAAAATTCAATTTAGCTAACCCAGGTGACTGGAAATCATTCACAGGCAGTGTTGCTGTCCTATCCCCTAAATAACCAAAATCTTATGCTCTTCATTGGAGGTGCTTTCCAAATCCTCTTTGTTGAAGCTGTTACGTTTCCACACTGAAGCACTGAGGAGCTGAAATTAAATTCAAGTCCTCCATGGCAACAGTATAATTTGAGACTATGTCTGTCATATTTTATGTGAACCTTCTTACAATTAAGCAATTTATATAAGAGACCCAGGAAGGATGTTGCACTCTAACAGGCACCTTCAGACAAGGAAGGAAGAAAAAAAACCAAACCCATGTCTTGAAATCCTATCAAGTTTTAGCCTTGGCACTAGAGAATACTTCAGCATCTGAGGTGAGTCAGATTAGGACCAGAAGCACAACATAAGGCAGTGAGGGAACATGAGCATTAGAAATTCAAGCTCTCAGAGACTTCTGCCATATGCAGGGTTTGAGGCAGTTGAGCAGAATTTGATGGTCTAAATTTGAGTTGCAGGCAAAGATATTAAAACCCCTTAACAAATATCTTATAGGTTTTGATGAAATGAGGAGTTTTTCTGTACTGCAGAGACTGAAAGAGAGTGAATGTCAGTACTTCAGAGGGCTGATGTGAAAATAGGTATAGTACACCCTATATAGTGCTCACTGATTTGGTCAGAGGAGATATTCAGGATGAATGAGCTGTCTTGAAAAATAACTGCAACAATTGAGAGGTTTCAACTGGAAGCAGCATTTTTGAGTAAATCACTTTTAGTGGTTCAGAGACAAAACTTTAGAAGGAAGAAATAAAATCCAAACCTAACTGACATTTTACCCATGTTCAAGATCTCAGGACAAGTTTAGCATATGCAATGTATCCAATCACTAAGTTAATAATTTAAGCACACAGAACAATTAAGTGCCTGTACTGGGAAGTGAGTGAGTGTCTGGTAGGGCCTCATTTGCATGATGCCAGGACAATGGTCAGTAGCTCATCCCATCCCTTTGTTTCCAGCTGGAACTCCCATAGCCAACCCCACCTCTAAAGTCACTAGCTGAAAATAACATTTAACGTTCCTCACCAGCAGGAGTCCCCAAAATCTCAAGATACTGCACTGTATCTCTTGCTTATTTAGACAACTAGCTTGAAAGCTGAAAGAAGAATGGATGTGTTCATTGTATTTACATAATTATTGATCTTATTAACTTGGCCCTTCAGACATTAGACCCTTATCTTTACTCTTCTTCCCTAATTCATTGCATAAACTACTTAGCATAATTATAGTTTAGGATAATTGTAAAATCCTAACTCCACTGTAGTTCAAGGCCTGCTGGCACACAGATTATGGGTTTCCATTCCAGAGCAAAAGACCTGATGATAAAAAGCTAACCTGGACTGACATCTGCCAAGAGAGATCCCTGACTTTGAATCAGAGTTCAGATAAACAACCATTCATTTTCAAACAAAACCTTAACACCACGTGCATTGGGGAAGCACATTTCCTTTCCACCATTTTAAATGTTTAATAATAGTTGTAATAATATATATAAATACATTTCACATATACTAAATTATATATGAAAGCAGCCATAAAAGATACCATTACATATAAAAGCCATCAATAAAAATAAATTACTAAAGAAAAGCCCACTGCCAGGCTCCTATTAAATAATTAACACCATTTAATGGCATATTAATAGTTTATACCTATTCAAGAGATACAGAAAAAAGAATGTTATAGATACTTTGTGATCAGCAAACCTAACTTGAACCTGCCTCAGTTTCACACTGGTATAATCTCTTGAATTTTACAGCTACAAGTGACTGAGGAAATAGAGAGAGGACATTTGTTCAAGTGATTTGACAAGTGATTGTATATGTGTGTATATATATATATATATATATATACACAGAAAATATTTAAAAAACAAAGGACACTACACTGGCTCACAATACCAGTCACAACTAGACACAATTTAGAGGGTCATGCAAAAGCATCTTGACCAAAAAGCTTCAAATCAAATAAATGTAATAATAAAAAAAAATTAAAAGGATGCTTTTCAGGTACCTCTTCCAGCAATTCCTGTACCCAGGTCCCCAGGAGCCACAAAGTGCTTTGCTCTGAATTAAACTGAAAACTGCTCCAAGGTTGCCTCTAACATGTCACAGGAGCAAAGGGCATCCAGTCCACTGGGTCACTCTGGAGTTTGCTGAAGATTTTACCAGGTTAGATCACTGAACCTCTATGCTCCACATGCAAGGTCATTAGGTCTGATTGCTCTGCTCTCCACCTATTTATCCACACTGCCTGGGGATGGTGGGAGTTAATCAGGGCTCTGGACTCAACCAGCTTCTGCAGAGTGATAGGAGCCTATTTATCCCTGCAGATAACACAAATCTGCATTAGGGAAATTGCCACAGTCATGCATTTTCATCCTTACCAGTGAAAATTGTTTTATTTCTGCTTCCCTCACTAAGAACACAAAAACTGGATTGGTATTATTTGCTCACTGGATTACAAAATAATCAGGGGATATGATTGTTATGTTTGGTACTGTAAATCCTAAACATACAAATTATCAGAACATTCAGATGATCTTTATGTTTACAATATGCTACAGATAATGCAGCTTTATAGCAATAGCACCAAACCCAGCAGATATATTACTCCAGGTACAAACATGCACAAGAATTAAGAGGAAAAAGAGAAAATTTTTTGAAAGAAAATTTGAAATAGTACTTCAGCAATTGTTGATTCTTCATATTTAAATACATTGCTTTTTCTAGAAATAACTTTGTGCTGATAGACAACTAGTTCCTGTTTAATCTGCAAGATAAATATTCTAGTTTAATGCATTTATAAAGCATAAATAAGCAAGTGTACTGTAAATACATATTTATAAACACAAAGGAGGCAGTTTATGCCACTGCAAACCCTATTTATCTGCTGATTCAAATGCTTTGCTCACTGAGTAGAACATAACTGTTGCACAAGTTGCACTATCAGTGTAACATTACAACTTGAGCTAAGAAAGCCTTTTCCAATCAAAGAACCCATAAATGCCATTTGCACTTGATGCTGAGAGCAGAGCAGATCAGTAACATGTGCAAGTCTGAATAAGATAAAAGATGAAGCAAAACAAAAATCTGCTCAAACCATATTAGCAGAATTTGATTCCCCAGGTGTTTACAAAAGGTAACAATCTGTACAGAAGTGAAAATCTTCTATCCAGAAATTCAGGATTAAGAGCTGCTCTATTTGCTTCAACATATCACCAATGTGCAAGAATGTGCTGCTGAAAATGGCTTGATTTGGCTGACCAGACAATTGTGGTTTTAAATTTCTATATTTGCTCCCTCAGAAATTTGTGTTTGCTTTTATTCAGAGAACAAGTCTGTTAAATGTAAACCAACAGCAAACACACTTGATTTATGAACCTGGAGCCCATGTCTATACTCTCTAGACAAAAAAAAAACCAACAAAACAAAAAAACCCTGCCCAAAACAAAAACAAAGCAAAACAAAAGCCGCAAAAAAACCAAACAAAACTAACAAAACCCCCCAAAAATCCACCAAAAATCCACCAAAAAAACCACCAAAAATAAAAGTAAAAGCAAACAAACAAACAAACAAAAAAAACCCAACAAAACAAAAATAAAACTCAACAAAACAAAAACCAAAAAAGCCATATCCCATTTATTTTTTCTACTTAAACCAAAAGCTGTTGCAGCTTATATCTATTAAAATAACTTCCAAACCACTAACCTTGGATTTGCTTTTCTTCCACATGCTGACTCAAACTTTCACACAAAATAGAGAACTGCAATTAAAATCCTCTTATTCACAGGCTATTAAAATTTAACACAAAATTTTCACAGTCTATTATCAATTTTGGAGCCACTAGGACTACAGAAATCCCACTAAGTTTGACAACTTTTGCTAGGGATTTCTGATATAATTCAATAGAGCTGTAATGAAAGAGTGATTAGATAATTTAAATTTTCAAATGTCTCCATCAAGTTTAGCTGCTCATAAGTGTTCCAGAGCCTTCAGTTTTCACACAATATCTTTTGATTTCAAATATTCTCAGGGTTTCCCCCCAATTTTGCATTCCTTTCCTTTCTTCTTGATATAATATCCTGGTAAGTATTATCAGCAGACACTCCCAAATTTCACACAAAAAAAAGGCTTATTAACTAGCATCTACTGCTGATCTGATATTGATATTCTAGTCAACAGGGAAGGCTTCCAAAATAACCTAAAAAACTGTATCCATGTGAGTTGGGTGGTCCAAATGGGACATGATCTCACTTGTCTATGTGTGTTCTACATCCCTCCCCTCTGCCCAGCTCCAGTACTTAGATTCTAAGTGCCTTCAAAGTATAGACAACAAAATGCTCCACTTTCACACTGCCATCAGAGCAAACCAAGTTCTTCTTTGCAGTCCATGCCACCATAACATGCCTTCTATCCCATCACACCAAGAGAATGCCACTGCACAAATCCATGCTGCTCACATATGTTTCCACCAATCCATAACAGGAAGGAGAGGAGGAAGGAAACAAGGACAATCACACTCTTAAGAGGAAAAATTTCATATTTTAGGACTTCTCAGTTGAAACAGTGATGATCACAGCAGGACATTACTATAAAGTCACATTCAAAATGGAAAGTGATCAAACAACCTCACACTGTTCACCATTTCTCCCCAATGCAAACACACAGGGCCCTTGAATGAAGCATAAGCAAGAACAAGGCAAGAGATAATTCTTCACACAGTCCACAGTTAAGGTGTGAGTGAACCAACTTACTTCAAAGATGGATTAGAACATTAAATGGAATAAAAACTCAAAAATCAGAACCAGACACCACTTGTCACTCAGGAAGCTACGGACAGGTAAAATACCCTTGAGCAGTCTTACTTCAGGCTTCCCTGCACTGATGCTCCTTCTGGGGTTGTCCAGGAATAGGTGCCAGGCAGAAGAGACTCATAAACCACGAGACCATTGTTTCTTATGTCAGTTATCCCACTTGAATTAACCCAAAGCCACACTCAGAACTATTTATAAAACACCCTCCTTAAAACCCACTGATGTCCTCATAGCTGGTAAAGATAACAAACTTCTAAGTCCAGTCACTATAAAGAAAGTATTTTGCACATCCCCAGCTGAAATATATTGACTCCTGAGCTGTTACAGCTGGTATGAAGCTGCCTCTCAGGCACTGGGCATGAACCATAGGAAAAGGAGAGAATACAGAATAATTTCCTTGGTGCTTTGTCTTAGTCATTCCTTAAATTTCATCATCAGGTAGCACTGCAAATTCCCACACGTTGTACTATACCTTGAGGAAAGGAATGGGAAGTACAAAGGCACCTACTCCAACTGTTGACAATGCACATGTACTACAACATATGGTCAACTATTTTGTGACTATTGTGGGAAGAAGAGGAGCCAGGTATAGAAACTGACAAATGAAACTGGTTACTATGGAAGATTTGCCCAAAACTTTTACATTAGAACCCACAAAACCTGTATTTAATTTCTGAGATCAAAAGGCAATTTTAAGTTTTTTGGTTTTTTTTTGTTGGGGTTTTTTGCATGGTGGTGGTTTTTTGTTTTGGTGGTTTTTTTTGTTTTTGTTTGTTTTTTGGTTTTTGTTTTTTGATTTTTGTTTGTTTGTTTTGGTTTTGGTTTTGGTTTTTTGGGGTTTTTGTTGTTGTTGTTGGTTTGTTGGTTGTTTTTTTTCTGTGTCAGTGTGTGTCTAGTTTGGAGGTTCTTCAATTTGTTTTTAGCTTTTTTTTTTTTTTTTTCCAAAATAACACAGATCTCCAAAAGAGTTTCCACTACTAAAAGTTCAGAGCTGCCAACAGACACACTTTTTCCTCAAAAAATGCAGATAGTTCAAATAACTATGTAATTAACAAGCTAATAACAGAATAACAAATTCTCTAGGAGGGAGAAGTAATGTTTAAGTTTTCAGGTTTTAATGCCTGAATATCTGAACCCTTTTATAGATTAAGTTGCAATGATCTTGAGTAAAGGAGCATTTTGGCATTTTTTTAAACACAAACCAGATTCATTTACATGCTGATTCAGGCCTTTATAAATTCAAACCTGTCCAAGATTCCCCAAAATGAGCACATATGAAAACCCAGTCCTGGTTTTTTCTACACTTCATGCTCCTGGCACACTTCTTATTGCAGATGAAACAGACACCAAGTTTTGTTCTCCAGGAGAATAGAAATTTGAACACATAGACTCAGAGCTTCACTATCTGAGATTATTTTGGTTTTGTAGAACTGGCATAAAGAACAAAAAATTAAGCTTCCTTTCTGTCAAAACACATTAATATTAAGTCAGAGCTCCAAAAGACTTGGAAAATTGACACTTTGTAAAAGCAGCTATCATGTTTCACACAAGGGTAGATAGATTAAAAGAAGAACAGTAGGACTGTACCAAACAAATGTAACTCTACAGTTCTTGTTTCAAAGCCACTCAATATAAATTAAAGACCAGATTTCACTCTCCCATTTACATTCCACAAGGGCATCACCACAGAAATCACCATTTCTCTTTAAATCCAACTTTGGCTACTTAAAATTGCTTGCCATGATTAAATTGCATCAACCTCAGCAGCCAAAGCAAGCAAAACTAATGCCAAATCAAGGGCATTTAATTCTGTGAAAGTATTTTTAGAATATTATTAAAGTATTTTCTTTAAACTTTATCTTTTCATGGTTGGCATTTGCACTCACACCTAGGGCAAAGCCACATCACTGGAGGTTACTTTGCATCCTCTGTGCACTGAAACCCCTGCACAGCTGAGGCAGCCAAGTCGAGGAAGAACAGCAGCCTACACAGACTTTGCCAAAATTTATTTTTAACAGCAAGTGAGGACTTTAAGTTACCAACCCAAAGCCAGGTTGCACCTCTAAGACTGCAGCCCATCTCTGGGGGAAGAGGAATGCAACAAATTAATTCAATATTCTTCTTTTCAAGATTGCTTTTGGACGAGCAGGCAATTACAAGGAGCTGGAATTCAGAATGGTTTGATATTACATCTGTGTTAACAGTTCAGAGATTTGATGAGGCATCCATTAAGGGCACACAGTTTATCAGATAAATAAATGACTGCATCCCAGGCTCGTGAACCAAAGAGAAATCAAAACAACATGCACATTTGGGGGGGTTGCAAACACATTTGTTAAGGAAAAAGACACAAACAGTAAAAAAGGGATAAATGCTGTTAAAACCAGGTATGTATGCAGTTTTTAATCAGAGGTATTCCTATCTCACTTAAAAGTAAAAAAAAAAAAACAAAAGGAAAAAACCTAAAATGTAACATCCATACAGTAACACATTTTACTTGAGCATAACAAAGTGACAACAGTACAGCCCTGAAAACAGTTCAAGCCCTGAATTTAGAAAGCACTTCAGAAGACAGAGGTATTCTGACAAAAATCAGAATAATATTTCATATTAATGTGATAAGACACTGTCTGCAATAGGACATAAAAACATTCCTGTCTCAAAACTCAGTATTAATTTCAATTACAAAATAATTGCAAGCCCAAAATTAATATCAATTACAGAAAATACTAAAAAAAACCTGCAACATTTGTAAATTATTTTAATATTTAAATTAGATGTGAGAAATGTATTGTAAAGTTCATTGAGAGGAAAATTTACTGAGGGTTTGGTGTTCTATGTAGAAAAAAGACTTTAACAAGGTAGATAGGTTAGTTAGGTTGTTAGTAATTTTCAACAAAGAGAAATTCAGCAGATTACTGGAATGCTGTCCTTTTGATGCCATTTCCCTGTATGACTAGAACAAGACATAATGCTAATAGAGACAGTGGACCAGATAGGACAAGATTTGCCTATTTTCCTACTGCATGAAAATTACAGTACCATCTCTACCCAATCACTTCAAAAAATAGTACAATAATTAAGATTTTCATCACTAAAACTACTCCCTTTGTCTCCCTTAATTCAACCCTGTGATGTATGTAAATAACTCCTTTCATACATGAGAAAATCAGGCATGAGGGAAAAGATTACTCTAAATCCAAATGTAGGAAAGAAGTGCAACACAAATATTTTGAAGAAGCTGGAGTTCAGATCTGAATTGTCCAAACATAGCTTTGTATATTATTGCAGATTAGCACCTCAGAACACTGACAGTTTTCTGACACTGTAAGCATAAGATAAACACACACACACCCTCCCCATCACAACAACTTTTGCATATGGAAAACAAATTAAAGTATGAAAATATTTTCTCGAGAGGCAGGGCTTTACAATCGTGGCTGCCCTGCACGGTGCAGAGTGTAACATCTTGCAGAATGTAAGGGCATTTGTTGCACAGCAATTTCAGCTCTGTTGCCAGCTCGATTATCACCACACCGTGCTGGCAAGTGCAGCTTTTTCTGTAGGAGAATATCTCAGAGCAGATTTCATTGTTGCTAGGGAGCTGCACAGCTCGAGGGCCCTGAAGGAGGAACGAATGCTGCAAATTGGTGGTACCCAATCAACAGTCAATCTGCTTAAGGTCCATTACTTCTCATTACTTTTTAACCATTATTTACTTTCTATTAGTTCAGACAGGATGATTGTAAAAAGGATGGCTGAAAAGGGCCAACTCAATAGACATTTTTCAAGCCCATCCTAATTATTTTCGGTATAATTATGCCGTCCATCAAAAGATAAATACAACCTCCAGTCCAAACTGGCATTGTGTCTAACTTTGCACCAGACACCTGTGAATATATTTGGAATGTGATGATGGGAAGGAAGGACATGAACCATTTCATACAGAGCTCAAAGTATTATTTCACTGTTCAGGACATGCAAACTATAAAGCCAAGGACTGCAAAACTGAGTCTTTTATATGATATTCCTAATGAAAATCCAGGGCAGGATTTTCAGTGAAGTGTTTTGATAATGATATAAATTATTGAGAAAAGGACTTCCCCACATCTGTACCACCTGAAAGAGATTAGCAGACTTCATGATTCTGATTTCTGGTGCTGGGCTCTGCCATATTTAATAGAACTGTATAAGGTTACAAATGGTTGCCTGAACTTCATGCCCAAATTCATAGCTCCTAGGCGTCTGCACAGCCTGTGTAATCCATTCATGCACTGATTTTGGTTTGGTTGGAATGACTGTGCCATTGTAGCAGCCTACCACGTGTGGTGGTAGAACCACCCTGGTGCTGCAAGGAGGGCTTCAGAGTTAGCCAAATTTATCCTGTCACAGAGGGTGAAGAATGGGACTGGGGAAGGAAGGGGGATCACTTATGTTCCTATTGTATACTCTTGAGGAGACTGGCTGGAAGATCCAATTCAAAGCATTGATCTCTTACATTCAACCTGCCTCACTGTGGTGAATATCAGCCAAAATTAGTCAGTGAAGTTTCAGGGAAGAGAGAGACTTCTTCCCAAAAACATCTCTTAATCTTTGCATGGAATTAAAAAAACCAAAAAACTACTCAGGACTAAAACCCAGGGTGGCCATGTGTCGTATTTACAGGCAACTTTGATGTCTTTTCTTCATTTTTTTCCTGCAGCAGAACCTTCTTAAATGGCTAATGAAACTCATTTGTCCTGACACTGATGGGATCTGGGATATGAGGTGCCCTAGCTATTGATGGATCAAATTCTTAGTTCTGCATTGTGCAAAATCCTCCCACTTCATTCTGAATTTCTCAAACACCTAATACCTTTAAATTTGAAGTTTAGTCTCAACTTATATTTTCTATGAGAATTTTTAGATGCTTGGAATTCACACTCAATACACAAGCTGCACTTTGTGTGTCTGATTCAAATGTACTTTATGTAAGGTTTAGCTATTAATGCCTCATTATCTGCTTTTGTCCTTACCTTCTTATAATATAATACTTCCATTTCTGAAATGTTATGAATATTTTAGTGCCTAATTGTACGTGCATTTTCATTTATTGGCATCACTTTCTGAAGGTGTTACTGGAATGGTGCATTTCATCCCCTGGTATTCTCGGCACAAGTAACTTTGCACGGAACCTCTTTGCAGTGCATTAAAATCTTTAACAAGATGAAGTCATTTTCAGACACATGACTTCAAAGTATTTCTTTTTAACCTTTGTCCCTCTCTTCACAAATCAACTCCTGCAAAAATCACCTTCACCTCTTTTTCACCAGTGTAATAATGCATTAAAAACGCATTCTACTTTCCTTTTAGTAAACCTGGTTAGTGCCCCAAGGAATCTGAAGTTTTACTGCAAAGCACATGAACACACACACACAGAAGATAAACACAGAAGATAACTACAGATCAATGAAGTGTTGCCCTGTGTGTTTATGCACCTTGTAAAATTTGAGCAGCAAATGCCAAGCACAAATTCAGAATCCTTTGCTGCTCCAGAAGAGTGATCTTAATAAAAGTTTGCTCTTGTTTGAATTTACAGGTAATGATTGATAATATAAGTGACATAGAAGAGCCAAGGGAGTGTGAATTGATCCAACTACAGTGAAACTACATAGATTTTGCATAGCATTTAGCAAATTATTTTCAACATGAAAAATATTTAAAATGTAAGCAGATTTAGGAATTTCTCTGCAGAAAGCTGTCTTCTTTATTTATGACAAAGAGTCTGCAGATTTCAGCTCTTCCATTCCCTCTGTCAGTGCAACACATGAGTTATCTGCTGTCACTGTGAGTGCTCACCAATTAATCTTCAGCTGCAGCCCTCTTCTAGAACATGTCACTGCTGTGATTTTGTTTCCCTCAGATGGCTTTCCTGTTATTATGCTCTTACATTTGGATTTGTATCTTAATTACATGTTAATATTTCTCTACAAGGAAGGGGCTGAATCAATCTCATGAATTAATAGTGAACAGAGTGATAATCCAGGAAGGATAATGCATTGATAGAAGTGCTCTCATGGGATGTATTCTACAAGATTGAAAACAACAGCTCACAAAGAAGTGCACTGGTTAGAAGTGATTGAAGAGGCATGAAAGTTGAAGATGGGCAGAACAGACCAAAGATGGTAAAGTTTACTTAAACTGAAATAAATATATTAATTTATATTATTAATATATTTATATTAATTCATATGAAATTTTGAAAAAGTAAAGATGTCATTAAAACCTACTTAAAATATTGAGCAATAATTATGGATGCATCTTTTCCCAGAATACTTTTCATTTACCTTGGCATATACTACAGGTGATGCAAAGGATCATTGCCAATCACTTGCAGTTAAACAAGATGGCTTTTCCAAAATCTGCTGTATGCTACTAAATAACTTCCCTTCTGCTTTCCAGCCATCAGGAACCATAATCAGGACTAAACTGAACTGCCAAACGTCAGGAAAAAAATAGTCAGGAAAAAAACAAACAAACAAACAACAAAACAGAATAACCATGACACAGACTAAAATCCATATACTCATGGTAGAATATTCTTCTAATTGGAAAAATGTAGATAAACTTACATTTAAAATAGACTTGGAAAAAAAAAGTCAAATTGGAAATAGAAACTTTGCCTAAACACTGTTCTATTTTCATAGATATCTTTTTTAATTGTTGAGAGAACCATGAAGATTTCTTATTTCAATTTTTTTTTTTCAGATCAAAACTTCTCAGCATTGTTTTTGCTTTTGTTTCCATGAAAGGCCAAGATTGTCCTAGAAGCTTCAGTAAATTAAGGAGGAACTGGCAGATGGTTTGTGAATACAAGCAGTTTTGCAAAACAAGCTTCATTGAAAGTTTACTTTCAAGCAACTGCTCCCAACTCCAATTAATCTCCTGTGAGAAATAAGGAGATAATGCTTTTGTGCTTTTTGTTCCAAATACGGCTTATAAAAGAGACAGAAAAAATAAATTGCTTAGAACCAAACACTCTAAATAAAAAGTGTATCTCTTAGGTAAAAAGTGATAAAGTATTTGTAAAGGAATCTGAAAACATCCCAAAACCATTAGGGGGATAAAAAAAATAAATAAAATGGAACAAAATATGTATTGTAAGACAGTCAATACTGTCATTAGGGCTGTAATTTTATTATTATACGTGCTTAGAATTATCTCTGAATAGCTACAAATGAGGCAACAACAGGAATTTCATCTTGTGCTGAGATCCAAATTTGATTTAGATACCTGACATTTCTACACTGAAAAAACTGTTACAGGAGAGTAGACTTAGTTTTGTTTCTTATGATTTAAAGAGAATTTATCTGACTTTAATCTCCTCCTCCATTTAAATAGTAATAATTTTCCATATCTAAACCATCTAAAAGCTTCCAAAGCACAGACACTGTGATTCTCATAAAGAGATTTTTAGATTTTAGCCAGAAATACAGCAATCAAAGCTAGATTTTCTTCTCTGGTACTGGTATCATGTTTCTTGTTACTTATTTCTGATAAAGAAATATTTTTTTTTTCAATAATGAGCTTGCTATTGATATGCTTTCTTTTCAGCATTTGCATTTTTAAAACTGCAATGAATTAGAGCAGCAAAGGCAAAAAAGATTACTTTTATCTGTTAATTGTACTTGTTGTAGCTTGAGTTTATGCAGAGGCATCAAAAGACCAACTAAAAACTTTTAGTTCAAATCTCTTCCATTTGCAGTTAACTTTACCCATTTCCATTATTTAAAATCTGCATCATTAAAGCATCATTAAAGCTCTAGCATGTAAAAGAAGCATACAATTTTTAAGATGTTTAAAATGAGATATCATGTATGGTGTCTGTGCACTCTCATTTGTTTTCTTGCTTTGAAATTGTTCCTCAGCTCTTTCTAGAATGAAAGTATTCCAAGTTTTCACTGGAAAGACATAAGAAAGATCATTTAAAGAGATTTTAAATTATTAAAACCTTCATCTATCTCAATATCCTATTTTTTTAACATCAAATTATGATGACTCAGCTTTTAATATTCCATTCCTTCATGGAATTATAAAAGATCAACAATGAAGTCCCCTGATGTAAAAATGAGGGATCCAAAGAAGTGGTCTGAAGAAAGCCCATGGACTAAAACGTTCCTCATGTGTGCAAACAATATGTTTTCTGAAAGGCTCACAAATGAGAAATATTTAAATAGGCTATTTATCAGGTTATTAAATAGGTAATTTATTTATGTTCTTGTTCCTATTCTCAGGACAAAATATTAAGTTCAGAATATTGCCCAGTAACCCAGGAGTTGATGAAAAAGCAGAATTCAATTATATTCTTCTAGTATCAGCTAGGAAGAAGAAATACATGTTGAAATTAACTGAAGTCAGTGACAGAGAGAAGCTAAAAGCACAAAGTACTATGAAAAATATCAACCTTAAATCAACAGAACATTTTTGAATAGGTGTTGGGCTCCAAAGACCTCTTGCTCTACTTTCAAAACCCCAGCCAAAGCTCTGGACTCAAATTTAAATGGATATGTATGCAGGAAATTTAATAAGTCATCAGAGACTTATTGTCATCATCATCATCATCTGCAGCTCAGTCACTGAGTTGCATAAAGAACTACATCTCATTTCCAAAGCTTTCAGTCCTGTTTTTTGGTTTTCTGATTTTTATTTTTCATGATTTAGAGGTTTTTTTCAATTCTTTTGGTGACCAGCGTCTTTATCTCCCTTAAGTGTTACTTGGGCTAAGAATCAAAAGTTTCTAGCTCAGTTATAAATAGGAAGTTTCAATTAAGCATATTTTAGAAATATTTAAATGATGCCAATAAAGAGGCTTTTTTTGTCTTTTGGAAGGTGTTTTCCCCCTCATTCTCAATTTATTTATATGCTATCTAAGACCTTTGCTTATAGTAGTTACACTTCTTGTGTACTGAAGATTTCTTACACTTTTTAAAGATGTTTCCATCTACCACAAGGCTCCACTTAATGCTGTGGTCAGTAATGGCATATATTTCACATGATTATTAATGATTCACGTGATTATTGGTGGAAATATCAGGTAAGCTTGGATTTTCCATGATTTTTGCAATAGATTCTGCAGTGTAGCTTTAATGATTAATCCAACCTCTAATTTCACAGAGATTTGGGTGGAATAAAGAAAAAGAAAAGGGCCAATCCACATGACTTTTTCTTTCTCTCCCCCTTTTCTCCCACTAGAGTTATGCATCCACCAGAGGGCAATGCTGCCGCTGAGAAGCAGCTGATTCCTAAAAATTCAGAACTTCACTTCATCAAAGCACTTAGAGAAATTACATGAGTAACCAGAGACAGAGAAATCCTGATCTAGCAGTACATGAGACTGATTTTTGAATGGGGCAAATGGGACTGTTGGACAGGATCTTACCTAGAATAAAGAGTTGTGAATAAAGCTGTGAGAGTGGAAACTGGAGAGAAGAAAGCACATCTTACCCTAAAAATTTTACCTTTGTTGACAATAGAGAATATATTTGAGAGCAGAGCTCTAATTCAAATTCTGGCAGCTTACCATGACTCAAGATCTCAGTGGGATGTGAAGCTTCCCCATCTTGCTCAGCTTTGGTTGCTTCACTCTACTTCCTATCAACAATGTCCAAAAAAGTCATTGCTGCCTGCCAGAGTAGCTACAAATTACTTGATAGTCTTAATATGGATTTTATTTAGAGTCAGAGTGATAAAACTTTGCAGCCTCGAGCTGGCACTCCTCTTGGCAGCTGTGAATGCACCTGATAAATACAGAAAGCAACTCACCTCCATAAATACAGAAATTGTTCAAGCTTGCAGGAATCATGGCAAAGATGAAGCACTCGAGCTACACCAGCTCCAGCAGCACGAGAAATCTTTCATTAAAAACCCAGGAAACTCGAAAGAGAATCAGTGGCTCTCATTTAACTTCTCCACACTTCCAGGACAGCAGCTTTGAAAGGCCAGAGCTAAATCCCAACCTGACAGGCTGACACTGCTTTGGCAGTAGAACAGTATTGACTGCAGTGGTTTGCATCCAGGTGTGAAAGTGCTAATGGCAGTTTTCATCACAGCTCAGCTCCTCAGACTTTAAAAATCTTACAGTTCTCTCCTCTTATAACAAAAGGAAGAAAAATTCACAGATTCATATTCTTTTTTCTTTCATGAAGTGTCTGGTTAGCAATGAGGATTCCAAAACAGCTCTGTGCTTTACTCTCTAATTAGAGTACCTTAGAACCACAAGCATTTTAACTTTCAGCTAACTATAAACTTCCCAGATCCAAAGATGTCTTTTCATCCTTCCATTAGTCTAATAGGGCAGGAGGCCACTGAAAATTTAGAGGTTTTCAAGTTTAGTTTAAAATTTTCTGTGTGTATCATCAGAAAATTGCTACCTATCAATAAAACATACCTTTTTCTGTAAAACTAACCAGAAAATCTTTAAATTAGTCTCTTGACAAATAAACATTCTGTGGTACAACAGAATGGCCCTGGAAGCCAGCCAGCTGAAGGGGAGACCATGGAATGTTTGTATTCAGGATTTATTTACCAGAGTGTGCTATGAATAACGAGTGGTGGCATTCCCAACTCTTGCAGCTCTGCCACTGCACAGTGACTAGTCCTGTAACAAACTTCTTCATTTCCTTTTCAGATTAGTCTGTCTTCTTGACAGAGAACCCTGGGGATAAAAGCATTGCCCTGGTCTTGGGGTGTAGGCCAGGCCACACATTTCAAGCATTCAGCATGGTTAGGTTGCTACATGTTATAGCAGACTTAACATCTCATTTTTGGGCTGCCAAATCATATCCTAGTTAACAGCAAAACAAAACAAAAAACACCCACTCACACCTTCTTTACAGATGCTCGTTTTCCAGTGTCCTAAAAACCTATTTAATTCCACTGAATACGCAGTCTGATGGAAACCTCTCTGGAAAATACAAGTAAACTCCATGAAAAAAATAGCTCTCTGTAATGAACTGAACATGAGGGGACTGACACTTTAACAGAATTGACAAAGAGAAAACTGATCAACAAACCTGGCAGATGAAATGCAACTGAAATGAGCCTCTTATCCTGGAAATTTTAAACTGGTCGTTCTAGTTGCTCTCTGTCAGAGTACAGGTCTGTTTTTCTGGCTTGCTACAGCTAAGCATTTGCAGATAAATAAATTACAAGTTTCCATGAAGTATTTAGGATTTCAAGTCATTTGGTATGAATCACACTAAGTTCCATAAGATTAAAACAATTATTTGTTTACTCCAATGTACATTGCAAAATACAGAAGCACAGCACCAAGTCTTTGCCCCAGCTCATTAGACCTCTTCAGAGCTTCACCAATTATAGAAGTTCAGGGGTTTGATGGTTGGGTTCAAGACTGTGCAATTAATGAAAATAATACCTGAAGTCTGTGTGATGGCTGAAAGATAAGTTTAATTTACCATTCTGGTTCCAATCCTTACCTCTTCTCTTTGATTTACTGTATTTCTCAGGTGTACTTTTCCACATTTAGAGATCTGGCCAGCCAAATAATTCACCTTTCATTCATTCATTCATTCCTTCTGTCCTTCTGACTGTCTGTTTCAATATATTGTGTGAAATGTTATACATTAATTGAGGTTGCCTGAAAATGTAGTTTCCCGCTGTCACCTAGTGTAGAAGCAGATTAAAAGTCACCTCTGTACACTTTCCACATGTCTAAAACCTTTTAAGACAATCCTGTTCTGGCCACATTTAAAGAATCCAAGGCTATGGAGTGGAGAAGAAAAATACAGGATCTGATTTGATTTTTGTAAAATTTACAAATGCACACAGAGCACTGACTGAAAAATCAACACTGGGGTTAAACTTAACAGTTCTATATAGAAGAACTGATTTCTTGACTTATTCCCTGTTAGTTGGATAAGGACCTGCAGTATGTTCCTGAAAAGTGGGGTTAAGGCAGATCAGATGATGCAAGTACAAACCATCGGAAATTATTTTGAATTGTAGCTCAATGCAGTTATTAAATACAGAATGTGGCCAGCAATAGGTCATTTGTGGTTTAAAATACCTAAGTATTTTTCTGTGGTTAATAAATATACACTTAGGGCTAAAGGGATTGAAGCTGATATCTGTTTTACATTCTATACTTCTGCAGCAGTGTCCAATAGGTGTGTTTTTATGGAATAAAACATTGCAACCACTCATCCCATCACACTGATTTTGTTACTTCCTATACCTGCACTGCAACTGCACCTGCTCTACAAAACAACAAATGGTGCTCATCTAACAGCCAGGATAAAGATTTATAAAGAGCAGTACAATTCTGCTATTCTAAAAGCAAGCCAACTAAAAAACCACAAGCAAATGTACATACACATGAGAATATATTGATTTGAAATGTGAATTTAACAACACAATTGGCCAAATTATCGATTTTCTCCTATTTTCCCTAGATTAAAAATGGAAAAAAATTGCTACCTATATAGCATTATTCTAACTTATGAATTAAATAGCTGTCATCAGATACTTGTCACGTAATAAAAACTATGAATATTTTGATACTAAAATCAAAACTGCAATTATACTTTTAACTATGAGTCATTGCTGATTTAGATTGTTGTGATTAAGGATGTTTCTTTATGCATACAAATTATACATTGAGTTTGCAGACTGTATGAGAATTAGGAGAGCCCAGCTCCAGATATTGCTTCTAAGCACCTGGAAAACACAATGGCTGCTTCTTGAAATATTCCCTTATTTCTGAAAGAAATCTGGTGGTTTGGAAGTCTTTATATAAAGAGATATATAAGCAATGTCTGTATATTCTGGGTTTTTTTGTTTTTTTGGTTTTTTTTTTTTTGTTTTTTTGTTTTTTTGGTTTTTTTTGGTAAGAAAAACTCGGTAATCACAGTGAATTCTTTCCCTGGGCAAAGAGTTCCATGTGGGTGGTTGAATGACTGAAAAAAAAAAAATTGTAGAGGAAATAAATCAAGAATAAGTTGTTTTACAATACTCCAACTAGTACTATCCATCACACTCAAAGGAATCACCACTGGAATAAACACTGCAAAGCAATGCAAATACAGTAACTTACATAAACAAATCAATACCAGCAGACTGCTATTGCAAGGCTGAATGCAAGCAGCTCCTTTTATTAAAAAAAAGGTCTCTGCTCCCCCACTGACCACTACCTATATTTAACAAAGATGGAGCAAGTTACAAAGATATTCAATACATTTCTATGCATTTAATATTTAGGCAGATTGAAAGGAATGAGATTTTTGGAAACTCCTGTCTGAGAATTCAGGAGCCACTCTGGCTGCCAGATTCCCACCACCTGAGGTTTTCAGTGCTGGGCCAGAGCCCCTTCCCCTTGGGCAGCTCCAGAGAAGCCCCAGATGTCTCCTGTGGCTCCCCAGTCTCACAAGTTTCCTATACCAGTCCCAAATTGATCCTGAAAGCAGTTTAACCATGGCACAGTAACACAGAAACACCTTGAGCTGGAGCCTTTTAGGGACACCCCAGGCCTTTGTGCTGTCACAGTGCAGGAGAGCCATAGTCAGAGCTCTTTATTTCAGAATTATAATAATTCAGGGGGGAAGGGGGGGGTGCATTTTACATTTCAAGAGAGGTTTTTGCCTTCCTTAGCAGACACCTGTCTTTCAAACCAAGACACACACGAAGTAATTGTGTCACATTGGCCCCCCCAGAGCTCCCCTTAGAACCAAAACCCGAAAATCAGTGAATATTTCCAACAGTAAAGCAACTCAGGGAAACAGTTTCATTCCTCACCACAGTACTCTGACATCAGCAACATCCATATATCTTAGCCAGACAGAGCATTTTTTGTTCAGACTTTCTCTGAGAAAAAAATAAGTGCTTTTCAGCCTCACCTGTAACAAAGAGGGCTCAATTATTTTCTTCTTCAAGTTACTTTCTGCCAGAGCTTCGGTTCTCAAGTGCTCATCCATACAAACATGCATTCTAATCTGCATTTGTCACTGTTACTTTTAATATGCAAGCCAATTATAGTTAGCTTTAAATAGAGAAGCCTAATGAGAAAATGTATCCCATAATTAAAAGGAAAAAGAATCAAGAACTTCCTGCCAACATTAACTGCTGATTTTACAGCAAGGTTGCCTACTCTTTTCTTCCATCGCTATATTTGAATTTTTGTGGGAGTTCTTTTCCTCCTAATTAAAAAAAAAATAAAGGTTAAGATATTTACTAAGGATTTCTTGAGATAAAGTTTTCCATATAGAAACTTTTGTAACTTTTTTTTTTTATTGCTAATTTAGGGCTTTACATATTCTTTTCAAAAAACCTCAGCCTTGTAAAAAGGGAAAATACCTTTCTATACTGGCAAGAGCTCAATTACACATTCTAAAAACTGTACAGAATTAAAGTACAGCAGACCATCTAAAACTGGCTGGCTGTCAATTTATTAAGATTAAACATACATTTAAAGGAGAAAATTGTTTTTTCTTTGGCTGTCTAAGAAGATCTATTTCATGCCCTTCTCTGTTCCAGACACAAAACTGTAATTAACTCGAGACTTCTATTTTGTATTAATATAGCCCTGTCAGCAAGCTAGAATGTTTAATATGCATGGCTCTTCTGTAGGCATATTAATGAAGAATTGCCTGCCACTGCAAGACATGTTAAATTCCAGCATTTCCATATGGTCAGATACCATGTTAAAGAAATCTCAGTGCAGTAATTTTTAAGTTCAATGTCACCCCCATGCCAAGCTCTGTGCACTTCAAAATCGAGGCAAAAAGTGTCATTCACAATCTTTTGTGTGGGTACTCAAAATTTCTACCCACATTTTCAGCTGAACTCCTTTTTGACTATTTTAAGGGAAAAAAAACCAACCAAACAAAAAAAGAACCAGAGATTAGAATTGGCAAAACCCCAAATTTCCAAGCCTCCACCTCAAAGTAGATTTTTAAAACAGCATTTACAGATATATATATATATATACATAGATATATATAGATATAGATAGATATAGATATAGATATAGATATAGATATAGATATAGATGATATAGATATAGATAGATATAGATATAGATATAGATATAGATATAGATATAGATATAGATATAGATATAGATGATATAGATATAAATAGATATAGATAGATATAGATATATATATAGATATATAGATATATATATAGATAGATATAGATATAGATAGATAGATAGATAGATAGATAGATAGATAGATAGATAGATAGATAGATATGTAATTCCATATAAATAATGAATGGCTAAGGCATGAAATGGATCTGTAAGTGAAATTTTATGGTGTTGTGTTTCAGAAGTACTGAAATGCACCCAGTCAATTCTTCAGCAAAAAGCAGCCACTGGGTTTCCCAGGGGACTGTAGAGTAGACACACACAAGATTTATTCTACACTCTACATGAGGAGGTTGATTTTCAAGTCCCTGGCTTTACTGATGCACAAAGAGAAATTCATCCCACATCTCAGCTGGCATTTGAGAACTCATGTTCAGAGTTCACAAGTATCAAAACAATGCTGTAATGCCATTATTATTTACTTAATAGTGGACAAAACTGTTCTTTCTTGGACTGACTACCAGCCAAAAGTTGCCATACAGATTTCAATTACTGACAAATGAATATTGACAAATAAATATTGACAAATAGATGGCTTTTGCACACCTAATGCCTTTAGTGCAAAGCTGAGGCATTTAACTGGCCCTATGGTTACCAGCTTTAGAGTTAAGAACTCTTAAGAGTTAAGACCATTCTTAAGAGTGATGATATAAGTTGTTTACACAGATTTAATGGCTCAAATTATTTTTACTAAAATAAGAAAGGCTGAGATGGAGGATAGAAAATGGGGAGAGTAAAAGCAAGTGTTGGCTCTATAGAAAAGCAGTCTGATCTGGATTTTTAATGGAAGAATTCTACCATGATTTCTCCAGTTCAGAAAACACCTTTTGACACCTTTAAAACTTTCAGTGCATGTTACGTGACTACAAATTTTCCTGTTGTCAGAAAAGTCACTCAAACTCATGTCAAACATTACTTAAAACTAGTATTTTCCACTCAAGATAAATCCTCTTAAAAAAAAAAATAAACAACAGAACTGAGGAAAAGCCTCAAACAACAACAACAAAAATTATAAGCACAGCTTTAGATTCATTTTGCTTTGCCACTCATTAAAAATAGATGATTTTGACTGATATGACAACATTGCAAAAAAAAAAGAATTGCTTAATTATGTTGAATATGAACTAAAGTTAATAAGATTCAATTACAGAAAGCATGTTTACAGCACTTACTTGAGCTTGCTACCACACAAGCTGTTCTACTTCTTAACTATTATGAAAAACATCAAGACAGCCATATTAGCAGCAGCCATCCTGTTATGGTCTCAACTTTGTGTCTTCCACTCAACTGAATGAACTGGAGTCACAGTTTCGAGTAAAGATAGACAAGAAAAGTCTGTTATTTTAATGAGGCAAAATATTTTATGCCTGATGCCTCTGGCCAGCCCTAAAAAGATCTTTCTTCTTCTGAACTTTAGACATCTCCATCAACCCCTCTTATTTTTTTCAGTAGCAGCCTGTTCTTCTGGTCATCCTTTCCCTTAGCTGGAGACACCATCTCTGAAAAATATTTTTAGGAAAAACCTTCAGATCTTTTAGGAAACATGCAGGTTTTGATCTAAATATCACAAAAAAGTTGCTCCCAGGTCTGGAAAAAAATCACACCTGTATTGAGGACAGCTTGCATGCACACATGAACCTTGAAGATCAGCCTCTGATTTTTACCTATTACAGTAATTGACTATAAATCCACTAATGCTAATACAGTTATTTGTGGCCCAAAATATGAATGAGTACTCAGGGGTTACATCTTAATTTTAGCTTTAAAACCCCACTGGTTGCATTTTCTTCAAAAAACTTCTGGAAATGCATATTCCTGACAAAATAGTTGTCATTACTATAAGTTAAGCTGCAGTCTACAACTTCTCAGAACAACACATATTGGGCAAAGGCTGAATCAGAGAATTATGTACAGATTTTCAGCAGAGTTATGCTCTGCCATCTGTCCTTTAAGTTCTTGTTCTAGCTGGTTTTCAGTCTCCCAGGAGGAGCCCAGTAAGATGGATATCAAGAGATTGAGAAATAAGCTTTCCTTCTCTCTGTCCTTACATACATCTCTCCCTTACCTTCTCTCCCTTGCTCTCTCTTTTCCCTCCTCTTTTTCTCCACCCTTTTCCAAAGCTGCAAAACCATCACAGCAGCAGCAGGAAACAATAAAAATATGCCTGAGGTGGTTTTAAGTAAGAGACACCCAGCCTTGGGTGCGTCAGTGCATCACAGAAAACAGTGCAGACACCTGACTCTGCAAAGCTGAGATGCAGCACCTGCATTCTCACTGGGAATGATGCTGGGACACTTGTCATGCCCAGCTGTCCTCTCACCTGATGCACAGACACCTGTCTGCTGCTGTGGCTCCTTGCAGGCACCTGCTCCCTGCCTTGTACTAGATGTGTTTTCCCCTGAGAACTGAGGCAGGGGCTTGTCATGGTCTCTGTTGTTCTGACCCAGCCTCTGATTTCTAACCACTTCAGAACTGAGCTTTGTCAGCAAAAACTGTGATTAATCAGGGTGCAGATTTTTCTAACAGTCTGCAGCTTTTTAAACATTTCATCTGTTTGCAAATTTTTTCTAAGATAGCTTATTTTTTTCATAATCTGAGGAGCCTGCTTGCACCCACTAATGGTAATTACACAATGTGAAAAAAGCATGCACCAAATATATGCATGCAGAGGACATTTTTAATTTTTTTAAGCATCCTGATCAATTATAGTAATTAACATTAGCTGGTCAACATCACCTAAATGATAGAGCTTCATTCAGAGCAATAAATGGAACCAACAATTATATGAAGGTTAGATTTGCTTCCAGATGATGTGCTGTTACCATGTGAAAAATCTGCCTATTTTCTGTGATTCCTTAAATGCCTTTCTCCATAGTGTGCAATCTGTGATCTGTCTTTTAAAAATGCAAAACAAGCTGAAGAACTCACTGCTTTGTTCAGTATTGAATGCTGGAGAGGAATTAATGCCTCTTCAAGCAAAAAGCTGCAAACACAGAGCAGTGTAGACTTCCTCAAAGAGATTGAAAACAAGGGGGAAAAAAGAGATTTCTGAAACACCCTGAGCACCCCATTACACCACAGAAGGAGTAAAAGACAGAAAGAAAAGGCTAACAAATTGAGGTAGTACTATCATAGAAAAGTAGAATTGTCTAGGTTGGAAAAATCTAATCACATAGACTGTTTCGTTTCTGCTGTATTGTATTTCCTGCTAAGCTGAAGTAAGTCCCCCAGGAGAATGTGGGCTAGGAATGGTGACACTCCTCCCAGCTACTAATAAAGGTATTTCATCTGCCTCTTGAGCCTTACTGGGTGTTCTGTAACAGGATTCTCTGCCTTGTTGGCCTTCTGCTGGATTCTTACCCATAAACACTCTACCTTATCTTTGCCATCATTAAACATCTTGAAACCATTGAGACACTCCACAATATTCAGCACTACCCCACTGCCTCCCCTTCCCTCCCTGCTGATGCCTTCTGAAGAGCTGACAAGCATCCACTGAGCACTCATCCCACCATGCTGTCACCATGCCCACTCGTGTCACAGGTTTCCACTGGCACCGTGGCTTCCAGCTCCTCCTGTTTGCTGCCCACCTTGTGAGACCCACCTCACTGGGGCTATTGCTTCCACCACCTTTTAGGAGGGAGAAGCCTTAATCCCTATGACTTTTCTCAGGCATTTCCATGGTTTCTAGCATGTCAATGATCCTCGTGTCTTTGCTGCCACGTGGATCTCCATCCCTCATCATCATCATCATCCATCTCCATCCATCATCAGCAGACTGAGGGACCTCCACAGCACACCAGAACTCAAAGCATGCTGTTCCCATGCCTACCTCTATTGATCCTGGCTTTAACCCTTTCCTCCTTCTAATTTTTAGTTCAAAATTCTTTCAATGAACCCTGATAATTCCTTTGCAAAGATCCTTTTCCCCCTTTGGGTCAGGTGAACCAGTCTGTCATAGTTGCACATGTATAGAGACACCAATCCATGATCAAAACATCCAAAATTCTGCTGGCAACAGCAGGCTCAGAGCAACATCTTGATCTGCTGGCTCTCACTGGTTTTTCCTTCATCATTCCTTCTAAAAGGAAGAATAGAGGGGAATGCTCCTTGCACTCCTGTTTTTTTTAACTAGCTCCCCCAGGCCCTAAAATCTCTATTGATTATTTTTGGACTTCTTGTTGGAACTTCATCACAACCTGCTTCAAAAAGCAGTAATGGATGATAATCTGAGGGCTGTACTAGGATAGAAACTATTCCAGGTATGTAGGTAGGTGTTCTTTTAGCATTAGACATAGCAGTTTGTGGCTATATCAGCATTAGTTTTAAAAGTGCCATGGTACCTGCCAAATATTTACTTTGTTTTGATCTGTCTGGATGAGCTGCTCATTCTTTCTTCCACTAAGCTTCTGTCTGACTTGGTTATTCTGTATGACATCTAGAAAAGGAGAATTGACTGACTGTGAAGCATCTAAAATTTTGTCTCCAGGTAAAGATGCAGGGCACCAGACCATGGTTTGCAACAGAGTTGAAGAAGGCAGTATGGATAATTCTGTATTTGCTATGCTGTTTGCCAACATTGTTGGGCTCTTTTTACAATACAGATATAATTTACTCACTCCATTATGCTGAAGATGTACATTCTGATGAAATAAAATCAACTACACAGGACAGCAGCTATCTGTAATGTTTTATCCTACTTTTTCAACAGCTGTTTCCTTATAGTCACACAAATATTGAAGGAAATTAGTAGTAAAACCACAGGATAATCACAAAATCAATCATGACCTTTTTTTTAATAGCTTCAGGAGTTTTTCTATGTGGTCTCTATAATCTCACCTCCATAAAGTGATGAAATCTGATGCAAACATCACAGGATTTAATTTTCCAGCAGAGGATGCAAACTGACTGTTGATGAGATATATGTAACTCATGTTCATGTTTCCCCAATTAAGGAAAGCTAATGCACTATTTGCCTTGTACTCAAAACTCACCTTAATCCTACACAAAACATTTTTTCAATCAAGAAAATAATTTACCTGATTACAGATGCTAAAACATCTCATAACATGTTGTTACCTCAACATGTAAATGTTGATTTGTATTTCTCTACAATGACAGAGCAATGAAAGTCCAAATGCTTCTTAAACACTGACAGGCTGAGAGGATTGAGCACCTCTCTAGAAAGCCTTTTCCATGTTTGACTGCCCTCTCCATAAAGAAATGTCCACTTTAAACCCATCCTGACGCAGCTTTGAACCATTCCCACCCATCCTCTCACTGGATTACCAGGGAGAACAGCTCAGTGGGGAGCACTGGGGAGAACCTCCCCACTTCCCCACCCCAGGAAGATGCAGAGAGCAATGAGGTTGTCCCCCAGTCTCCTTTTTTCAAACTGGGCAAGTCCAAAGTCCCAACCCACTGCTCACAGGACATTCCTTGGAGCCCATTAACCTACATGGGCTTTATTGTCCTCCTCTGGATACATTCAAGGACCAAACATAGTGGAACAATCATCTCTTCAGACTCATAATCACTTCTAGTTTCTAATTCTTCATGATCAAGAGCAGATGATCTGAGCAAAAAAAAATCACAAGCAAATTTCAACAACGATTTTACCCAATATTGACTATTATTTTGTCACAGACCTTCAGGTGAGACAGGTAATGCCTGCACTGATAGCTGTTTAATTCATCTTCAAAAGCATAACAGATAATTAACCTTCAGTTTCATTAGTAAGCTGAGTTAATGAGAAAAAAAGTAATTTTTACTTTGCAGATTGCTCCAATGATCATGACACTGGAGAGGAATATACAACTCTAGCTAGAAGTTACATCCTCTACCATGAACATCATCAAAAAACAGTGTTTTACAAAATACCTTCTGTTATCTAAAATGATCTTTTTGCATTTCTTTCTAGAAAAATAATTTGTTACAGATTTTGTCTTTGAAAAAAATTGTTTTCAGCCTACTACTTAATATCTTATTTGGAAATCTCAGAGGTGTTCTGAGAGTATTGTCAAACCTATGAAAAAAAGCTCAAGATCTCACCAGAGATGAACACAATCAGATTCCTCTCCTATGGGAAATGCTGGTTTCACTTGGGGCTATCCTCAACTGACATGATAATGTGTATTTATTTGCTACATGGTATGGAAAAGAATTTCAACAATGCCCTGTTGATGATAAAATTTTCTCCAAGATACAGCTTTAAAATTAGCTAATACTCAAAATAATAATATACTCATTAAAAATTCCAATTTATTTTCAAATTCTATATTCCATTTCAGACTGTAGAGAGTATTTATATAAGTAATAATCTAAAGAGAAAAAAAAACACAGTTTTTCTATTAAAATTACCAGTATTTCTGGTGTGTTTAACTTTGCTTTCTTCTAAAAAACTCCCATGTGAGCTTATCAATATTAATTTTGGTATTTTATAAATTTTAGAAAAAGTCAGTTTTGAAATTTTTTGCCTTACACCTATTTTTAAATGCTCCTTTGTATTTTTATATTTAATTTCACAAAAGACTGTGAAGTTTATATAAACTCTGAATATTGGATAAAACCTTTTCTATCTTGAATAGGCAATATAACATTTAAGGTTGCTGCAGGGTAAACTTTACAACTGCCTGACTCAGGTACTGTACAGAGTAACAGTAATTCCCAAAGACATGATGGACAACTGGACAGGTTATGTAAAGGGAAGGACCTCCCTGGATTAGGAATTACCTTCTAGACTTCGTTGATCAAAGTATTATCCTTGAATAATTACTACTTGGATTAAAACCAGTGACATTTCAAAGTGACAATGCAGCAACCTGAGGAGTGTATTTAATTGAGAAATCACATCCCCAGAGTATTCAAGCCACTAAACCATTATAATAATTAACCACATCCCCTGTCATTTTTTTTACTGTTTATGGTACAACTGAGATTTATTCTGTGCATATCCTTACTGATTGGTGAGTCCCTCCCTGGAACACATCAGTCCTACCCTAAAGTCTGCTTTGGGAACATCCATTTTATCAATTTGTGTGACACTGTTATCATGATGCTAACTAAAAGGATGGCATTCAAAGGAAGAGGCCTGATGCACCACTCCCTTTGAGGATCATTGCAGTACCCCATTATGAAAAACTGTGGCCCCATTTACAGAGTTTACAGAGTGTATTTGTGCATTTCCAAAATTCCAGCTTCAAGAAGAGAGTCAACCCAGTTTTCAGATGGCCTCCAGATACATCCTAGGTGGAAATTACTCAGATGAAGAAAGAGAAGACTACAGGCATTTAGATCCTACTCCTTGAAAAAGAATGAAAAAAATCCTGATGCTGCAATGCCACATCAGTGGGGAAAGGAAAGGTTGCTCTTGTCCTTCCATTGCCTCTTCCAAGCTGGGCTGTTTTCCCAGTGGGACTGCAGGCAAATTGGCTCAGGTGTTCAGAACATTAAAGAAAATTAATTAACATTCAGCATGTGGAAATATAATAATGTATTTGTTTGGATCTGCAAGATAGAACTTCTTATGTGATAACACTGGCATTGAGATTTTGTGCTTTAAAAGGAATTGTTATTTTCCTGATTTTATTAAGTGATCTCTTTGCACTTACTGTTATCTACTCAATCTGGGTGCCTTGCTCAGGCCAATTTTGCTAGGTAGTGATGCAAACTTCTTTTAACTTAGCAAACAAAAAAGTGCACTAGAATAGCTATAATCACGTGATAATAGTAGTAATAATAACAATAACAATTATAAATACTTTCAGTACTTTGTCTGCTTTATGTGGGAGGATGCAATAAGGTCCACCTTAAAACTCCTCCCTCAGTCAGTGAGTACAAAGGGTGCTCATGGAAATGCCTTTTTGGATGTGCATCAACTCTCATCTTGGAATGCTAATTTTCTTAAGAAAAAATGTGTACTGAGCTTTGCAAAGATGAGCCAGTTTTTCTTGCACAACTTCAAGTAATCTTGGCATAATATAAAAATATTAATAAATCAATTTCTGATGTATTTACCTCTTGGCTAATTAAGGACTTGGGGAATTCCTCATATATGGTCATATATAATAAAAAAATAGTATTTTGAAAGGAGGATCTAGCACAAAAATTAATCAGGTTAGAACAATCTGGTATGTTTTTATCTGTCTCAGTAGGACCTTTAACTTATGGTTATTGTTCCAGTGCTGTAACAGTAAAGTTAATAAGTTCACCTGTTTAAAAGAGCCATTTAATATCTACCTTACAGTTTATAAAGAGATTTCTAGCTCCCATGTTTTGCAAGAAAAGGTTTAGATTACATTTATAAATACATTTACTTTATAAAACTCAAATCTTCTTTTTTTTTTTCTCTAACTTGTAATTTTAGACTAAAAAGAAACACAGCAGAGATGGAGAAAAAAAATCTCTGAGAGTTTCTGCTGTAGAATGTTGATTAGTGAGAGGGACAATGTAGTTATGAAATGGTGGAACTTGCTGATAGAAATTTACATGAAGATCCCATATTAAGGGAAAAAAAACCATTAAAATTCAATTAAGTCCTGTTTTTAGAATGAAGTAAACCTAATTATTGATGTTTGTGTCCTTTTTTCTGCAGGTTTTCTTTTGCACATCTAATTAAATGTCAACAACCAATGAATTGGTCACTAGAAGAGATAATTGACCACTAGGGCTCATTCCATTTCACTTAGGGAAGAGAGAGATACCACATTTTATGAAGGTTGATTGTCTCTTGCCAAGAATCATCTATAGTTAACATTTCTTTAAACTGAATATTTATTTCCATTTGTGCAGCTGGGAGAATTTTATGCTGCTTTTGTTCTAAAATAAATTGCAAACCTACTTGCAGTGCCACAGACATACATCAAGGGAAAACTGACAAACATCTCTAATTGAAAAGTAGAAAAAGCCTTAGTTAAAAAAGTTTTTTTGTTGAGCTAAAGGTCAATGAAGTTGTAATGGAAGCCAAAAGAGATGTAATATATTTATGACTTGGCAGTTTGCTGGAGTGAATTGGTGCAGACCCAGCGACTCCAGCTGAAACCATAATTATCAAAAAAAGGTACCAGCCTGCTCTGCAGCTGAAGTCTTTGTCCTTATGGTATTTATACTCCTCTCTCAATCTGAATATAATAGCATTTTCAAGAAAAAAAACAACCTTTTTTTTTTCTTCCCTAAAGACAACTAGTATTTTTCTGTTTTCAAAAAAACGAAAAAAATTCTTTTTTCACCCTGTTGTTTCATAGTTATTGCTCAGTTTGCAAAAAAAAGAACATACTTTCATCTTTGTTTTCAAGCAACATGAAGTCCCACTCTGACTAATATTTGGCCTTTTCCCTATGAACCATGTCCTCAGAGTTTAAAGAAAGAGACCATTAACAAAAGCACAAAGCTAGTTATAGATTGTCACACCTTCCTGTCTTGAAGAACATAATTTATAACATTTATTTTCTACTCCAAGCTTAAAAGGCTGAAATTATGGTCTGAGGGATGAAAAAAAGAAGACATAAATAATATCTTATAATGGAGATAGTAATTTGTGTAATCATTTCTCACACAGACTTAAGCAAAAAAAAAAAAATTGATCTACCACATTTGGAAACAAGCTTGAGAAAGCACACTAAAAAAATATAGAAAGTATTTGAAATAAAAACTATTTGATGAACTTATTTTCCTTTTTGTAATATGGGAATTTAACATCTTTTCAAGCTACTCTGGCCACTGTAGAAAGGAAATATGAAGATAATTCCTATTGAAATTGTAATAGTCAAATTATTGGAGAGGTTAGCAAGTTGTATGCTGTTCAGGAAAGCTGCATTTCATGAGTTTATGTGGAAACACTAAGGATTTGCTGCAGCTGGCATTTACAATTGGAAGATTTCTGAGGCAGCAAAAATGCATTTCTAGGGATGGAGGAAGATGTATTATTGTTCAAGAGGTGACCAGGGCATCTGCACTGAATAATTACCTACATTAAAGAGAAGAAAAACAAGCAGTTTCTATTTTTCATCTCCAAAATGGGGAGCAGAAACTTTGCCATGCTCTGGTTTTGCTATCTGGCACCTCATAGCTGCACCATGACCTCAGCAGAGACACAGAACAACACTGACTTTGGCAATTGTCTTTTCCTATAGTCAGAATTTCTGAAGATTTTGAAAGCAGACATGAACAGTTTTCATCAATAAATAATTCCAATCCAGATTTCATAGATGATATACAGATTTTGCTGTTAGCAGGCTATGTCCAGTGCTGGAAGGATTCCAGATTCAATACTAATTCTGTCCCAGTTTTATACACTTTTTGTTTTTCATATTTCTTCTTCACTCTCATATCTCAGAGTTATGTGCTGTGAGTCTTGACTAATGATTGATCAGAACAAATTTTTGTGCTTTAGAATTACTGCAGTAGTGTGAACTTCATCTTCATTGTCAATGTGAAATTGTTCACATAAAGCATGACTTTTTTTAAAGATTTCTTTTGGAATTGGAATGTGCATGATGCAAACTCAAGAGTATTCATCAGAATTTATTAACCTGGAGAAAAAAACAGATTTTAAGCTATAAGAAAAGTCTGCATGTGACCTGAAGTGGGATTAAAGGCATCAACTTTTGAGCATACATTAAATCCTCACAATGAGAGGTAAAATAAATAGGAATCAAAAATTCTAGTCTTGGAAAATGTAGCTGACAACACCCCAGTATAATTTTTTAAAAAACCTTTCCAAACTGTGCTACATGTAAGGTATATATGTATCTCCCATCTGCTCCTTGAGATGAAAGTGAATTATCTAGTCAAGAATGGGAAGGAACTATCTGCATCAGTGATTAGTTGTGTCCAAGTTAGCTAAGCTTTTCTCCAGAAAAGCAGGGAAGGTTTTTGGGTTTGTTGGGTTTGTTTGTTTGTTTGTTTGTTTGTTTGTTTGTTTTTGTTTTTTGTTTTGGGGTTTTTTGTTTGTTTGTTTGGGGTTTTTTTTCCTTTTCATTTTTTTTTTTTTTTTTTTTTTTTTTTCCTAGTCTGGGAAGCTTCTGATGTTTTCCACAGTGTAGAACTACCCAGACAATTTTTAAGCAGAGTCAAATGATCCCTTACTAAAATCTTCAGGAGGTATTTAGGCATGGGTGTCTGTTGGAAATAACAATGAGCAAAAGGATATTAATAGCTTTGTGTCATGGCTATTTGAACTTACTTTGCAATCCAGATTTCTGTTTAAATGCTTACATTATAGGTCATTTAATTATGTAAGGCAAGGAGATGAATTATTAAAAGTCACTTTTTCAGGTAAGTTTTAGAAAAGAATAAACAATCTCCCTAAGAAGCACTTAAATCAGAGGGGAAACTCATTCAAAACAAAATGACAGGACTCTTAAAGCCAGTAAAATGTTTTTTGCACATTCCTCTTCCCCAAAAATCCCCTATTTGTTTCTGCCCACAATATTTTCAGTGAAGGATAAAGTATTGCAATTCTATAAAGCCCTTATGAGTCAAGTTTACTAACACTGTCAGTCAAAACAATTTGGATATCTCTCTGAATATTCAAGGGAAAGGGCATAGAGGTGGGAACAGATTTAATTGGTGAACAGTTCCTGAATTAAATATGTCTTTCAGCATTTTATATGACCTTTAATAGTTATTTTAATATTGAATTATAAGATTATAATTTACATAAAGACATTGGACTCACTGGATTAAAGAAATCTTTTTGTGATAGGAGTGGCAATATTCTAATTCTGGGCATACATGTAATTTCAGTTATGTCCTGTAGTGACCAACTGTCTTTACAAATTCCATCTAGAAAAATATTTCTAATAAGGTGCTAGATAGTTTCAGCTTTTGTTATTTTTGTTTTTTAACACAACACATGTATATTGTGGAAAAGTGGGAAATGAAGCTGAGGAAATCTGGTGTATAAAAAACTCAGCTTCCACTACCCTAATGAAACAGTGGAAAACCAAACCCAGACCTCAGAAGACAAATTACTAAAATGAAGAGCCCAGAAATAATTTTTGAATCTCTTGGGTTTCAGTCTATTGAATTCTATTTTCTTAGCACAGAGCCAGGTCTTAGAACCATTTGGGTTAGATAATAGATATCAAAAAACCAACACCAAAATGGAGAGGTCTTTGGGCATTTAATACACAGGTAGGCTCATCTTAAGCAAAATGCAGCAGGAATAAACTTGGAGAAATTTCAGAAGGTGGCCAAATTCACATTTTGGAATCATTAAGAGAGCTTCCCCAATGTTCTGAAGGCCTAAAAATAAAAAGCTCCTGAGCTGTATAATCTCAACAATACCTGATTCACACAATGAACACTTTTCCTTTAACACATCCTCTGTACCATGGGGGTCATATCTCCTGTGTTGTTTGAATTTTGCTTTTGCAGAGGCCAGTCTTTTTGAAGAATACAATGCAGTATGTAGTTTTAAATGATTTCCATTCTTTCTCTCCCTTCAGAACTGGACATCAAAGATTTATAACAGGCTATGAAAAAATTATGCCAAATTGGCAATACTTTTCCTGAGAGTGGCTCCAAATGGCCCCAAAGTTTAGTAAATGAAGTAAATATTAACCCTGATGTACAGCCTTTTCTTCAGAATACACTTTTATCTTTAGTAAAAAAGAGCTGAGGAATGCATCAATTTCCCACAAATCATTGAAGCAAATAAAAATAAACATAAATGCAATCAAATACAGTCCTAGAGGGGAAAGGTTTATATTAAGACAGAACCAAATTTGATAGAAAATGCCTGGTTTATGTCTTCAAAACCATCTTTGCCATGGGATGACAAATCCAGAGGGAGAGCACTTGACTATGCTCTCCTAACAGTTGAATAGGGACTATGATGTCCTAAATAATTATTTTTTTTACAATCTTATTCTTAATTCGAGTGGCCCTGAATGGGATTTTAGCTCTCTGTCTGCCTCTGGGGATTTCCACACATTTGTGTGCTAGAGACAGTCACACCTACTCCTTCCTCCCCTCCTTAGCCAAATCCTAGCCTGGGATCCTTATGTATGCTAGCTGAGGGGCTAATACAGAACTAATGCTTCTTGATGTGGTTCCAAAAAACTCCACCTTTTTCTTTCATAATAATTAAATAATTCAAATAATTATTGTGATAATAACTCACATTAATGTTTTGGGTACAGTTTAACAATTAAGATTCGGCCACATAGCCCCAAATTATTTAGACTGTGACATCTGAATAATGGTGTGAGACAGAAACCTATAGCTCTAGCTTACTTAGCCTGGACCACTGCATTATTTCTAAAATGCTTTTTTAAAATGTACTTCCATATCTGGGATGATATTCATTGCTACCCTGCTAAATCCCACTGAAGTTTTAAGCAAGGAAATAAGATGGACAAATTCTGTGCATTAGGAAAGGTGTGGCCAGCAGGTCAAGGGAAGGGATCCTGACCTTACTCTGAGCTGGTGACAGATATGGAGCACTGTGTTTAATTCTGGGCTTCCCAGTTCCAGAAAGACAAGGAGTTACTGGGGATGATCCAGCAGAGAGCTCTGAAAATGGCAAGGGGAGTGGAGGAAAGGATGAGAGATGTGGGTCTGTTTAGGTTGGAGAAGACTGAGACAAGACTTTATCAGCAATCACAAATCTCTTAAGGGTAGGTGTCTGTTCCAGAGGATTTTCAGTGGTGCCTAGTGACAAAAGAGAGGGCAATGGGCACAAACTGAAACACAGGAAGTTCCATCTGACTATGAGGAAAAATGTCTTTAGTCTGAGGGTGGCAAAGTTCTGGAACAAGGTGCCCAGAGAAATTGTGAAATCTTCTTTTCAGATATTCCCAACCTGGCTGGGAGTGATCCCAACAAACTGCTGTAGGTGAACCTGCTTTGGCAGAGGGGGTGGGACTAGATCTCCTCAGATCCCTTTGAGCACCAACTGTGCTGTGATTCTGTGAATTTAGATTTGAAAAGGGTTTTATCACTTGCAGCTTCCCCTGAAACTACTTCATCTTTGTAGAGAGCAGATGCTCAGCCCTGCTGATATACGGCTGAAGCATATGGCTGTGGATCTTGAAGTTAGGAAAGATATAAATAAAATATGCATGATTTGAAATATCATACAACACTATATATAGAGCTCTCTTAGAAAAAGTTCAAATTAGGATGGCTATATATTTATTAAAAAAAATAAAAATGTAATATTAAAGTGCCGCAGGGAAGGAAAGAAGATAGTTTAGTATTGGCTGAAAATCCACACCAACTTGTCTGCCTGCTACCAAAAAGACCTCAAAAGATGTAAAATTTTGGGTAGCAGTACACATTTCTTAAGAACTTTCAGCAGGGAATATGCCAAAAATCCCAGCTGTTCTATAAAAGTATTTGTGAATTGCTTCATCAAAATAGTAATTTAGTCCATAGACTAAAAATGAAAAATTATCCTTTAAAATTCAAAATGCATATTAAGAAATAAAGTAAAAGCTATGATTTTGTTTTTCTAAGGTAGATGTTAATGCTAACAATGCTTTAGATATAGTTTAAAAATGTACTCAGATGTCATGGTCACTTCAAATTCTTTATATTAGGAGTAGCTTTGCAGCTCTCTGTAGCATCTGTTGGCTCAGGTAAGAAGAGTCTGCAATTTGGTTCATCACCTTAGGAGATAATGTAAAAGACCCATGATGCCAACACAACTTTTTCAAGTCATAAGATCTCTCTTTCTATTTTTTAATTTTTTTTTTATTTTTTTTTTATTTTATTATTTTTTTTTTTTTTATGTAAACAGGAATCAATTAAAACACCTGCCAAGAAATCCAAGAAGATGCCAAGCAAAAAAGGCTTAGATTAGAAATTAAGAAGAAATTCTTTACTGTGAGGCTGGTGAGGCACTGGGAACAGGTTACCCAGAGAAGCTGTGGATGCTCCAAGCCTGGAAGTGTTCAGGATGGGGTCCTGAGCAGTCTGGTCTAGTGGAAGGTGTCCCTGCCCATGGCAGGAGGGCAGAATTACTTCATCTTTATTCTCCTTCCTAATACAAATATTCTATGATTCCATGAAATCATCACAACTCTCTTCCAGGTCATAAAAAGTAACACAGACCTTTCCCTGAAAGAATGCATAGTGGCCTCAATGCATTTTCAGCACTAGGAAAAACTGGCATTGTATTACTTTCTATTTTTGTAGCTAGACTTAATTATAACATACATTGGATTAATTATTTTGGGCCATAAAGATCCTGGAAAACTGGTTGCTTTTTTATTAATATTCTGGCCTTTCATGCTTAAGGTTGATTTGGTATGGAGGGAAGGAACAAGAGAAGGCCTTTGCTATGGTTCTCAGTGTGAACAAGGTGGGAAATAAGGAGAAACTGGAAAACAAGTGCAATGCATCTGCACCAGCAATTATAAACAGTCAGAGGACACTTCAATACTGATTGTAGTAGTAGTAGGAAACTCTTGATTGTCATAAAATGAGAAGCAGGGTCACATTTGCCTACAGCATTTGTCTTTGTTTTATATCAATACAAACTCAGTCCAAGAGTATCCTAAATACATTACAGCACACACATCTATTTAGAGCCTAGAAAGAAGATTTCTTACTCTGGAAATAAGACTGCCCTCACATTATCTCTCACATTCTCAGATAACTGTCATAAAATTCATACACTTTTTCCTACTGTGAAAAGGGAAGTATATATCTTCTAATATTCACAAAGAGAAAGATTGGCTATGTACAATGTTTACATTCTCCTGGTTATTATGAAAAGTAATTAAATAGAAATAGATACACAGCAATATAATTAAGTATAAAAGTTCTTCAAATCACAAAAATATTTAGGCTGGAAAAGACTTTTAAGAGCATCCAGTCCAACTGTTAAGCCACCACTAAACCATTTCCCTAAGTGCCCCACCTGCAGGACTCCTAAATGCCTTCAGGGATGGTGAGTCAATCCCTCCCTGGGCAGCCTTTTCCAGTGATCACAACCCTTTCCATGAAGAAGTTTTCCCTCATATCCAGCCTAAAACTCCCATGGCACAACCTGAGGCCATTTTATCTTGTCCCATTGAATTTTACTTGGGAAAAAAAAATCAAACCCCACATCTCTCCAACCCCGTTTTAGGTACTTGAAGTGAACTGAAATAGTTATATAATTACATAAATTGTATTAATTATTAAAATTAATAAAAATAGTTCAGCAAACAACACAGATAAATTGTCATAAGAGAAGTAAAAAAATATATTTTGAGAAGGAGGAATGAATACAGAGCTAGAAAGTTGTGTTTCTTCTCTGGAAGGCTAAATTAATGAAACAGTTTAAGAATCATCTATCCTTTTATTTGTCACTGCCATTGAATATGGGTCAGTGGCAAACTGGGTTAGAACATAACTCTTGTTTCCCACTGCACGTTGTGGTTTATGATCTCAGAAACCCTTAAATGATGCCCAAATGAGTAAGGTTTGCATCAAGGACTTGTCAAGTCTCTTTCTTTCCTATCTGTATTTAGGTGATTCTCAACAGCACACTCGACTTTGCCTGGAGAAAAGGAGACTCAGGGGTGATTTTATCACTCTCTAAAACTCCCTGAAAGATGGTTGTAGTGAGGTGAGGGTTTGTCCAGGCAGCAACTGACAGAACCAAAGGAGGTATAGGTTGGATATCAGGAAAAAGTTTTTATGGAAAGAGTGATCAAGTGAACAATTGTCTCCCAGGGAGGTGGTGAAGTCACCATCCCTGGATGTCTTAAAAAAAAGACTGGATGTGGCACTCAGTGCCATGGTTTGGTTGAGGTGTTAGGGCATGGGTTGGACTTGATGATATTGAAGGTCTCTTCCAACCTAGTCATTCTGTGATTTTGACTTATTTCTAAAGCCCAGTCAGAGCCTCCCAGAAAAAAAAAAAAAGCCATATACTTCTAGAAAATACCTAACATGTGTCATTGTGTACTATATTTTGAAGTGTACAAGCAAATTTCTCTGGCCAGTATGCATTTTGCAAACACAGAAGCCACTCTTGAAGGCAATGTGATGAGGTAAGTCCCTGTGGCACATGTGATGCTCTGGCTGAGCACATGGCCCAAGAAGGCTCCAGACTGCATCCAGATTTGTATCTTTTTTGGATTATGATTCAATGAATCTCACGTCAACACTATTTTGGTAATAGCCAACATCGGCAAAATGTGTCACAGAAAGTTTGGAAAACCCAGTTTGTAAGGGATTTTAAAAAAAAAATAAAAAAAAATTGAACTCCAGCTTTTCCTATAGAGGAGGAATTATATTTTGATCACAAAGGCCTAGAGCAAATATAAAGATTTTTAAATTTTGTTGCTCATTTATGGACTTATGATATCGTGATTCCTAAATGTAGAAAATCACACTGAAGTCAGTATATTACCTAGAAAACAACCTTTCAGTTGCTTTCCTTGGCCTACTTGTTATCACCTCCAAAACCACTCAGAGACCTTTCCTAACTTAAATAAAGCTTGAGGTCATAAGGTTCACAGGCTTCTCACCAGCATTGCTGGAGCTTTATATCTTTGTTCAAACACTCATTAACAAGGAACTAACCAAATAAAAAACATACTTGGATCACAGAAACCAAAGAAACATCTGTGTCTTGTCTACTGAGACTTCTACCTGAGAGTGTTCCTGTGAGGTTCTTTGTTCCACTCTAAGTGCTACATTTAAGTAAATACAACAACGAAAATGACAAAGCTCTTATACTTTGCAGCATAAGCTGAGAATGCTGATCCTTAGTATGGCTGCCTTCAGTGCAGGGTAGAGATGTTAACCCCTGAACTGGTGAAAAAGATCAGATCCTTAACCTGTGTACACTGCTAACATGGAGAGGTTTTCTATAACTAACAGATTTTTTGAAAAGACAACCTAAACTATCTACTTAAAAATCTAGTTCATTAAGCTTTTTGAATTACTATTAAGATAAGTCTATTTTTAAAATATTGTTATTTTTGACTCCTTTTTGCACAGAACATGTAGTTATCCATTCCCATTTAAAAAATAGAAATAATGTGAACAGCATTTTATTTGCTTTTCTACTGTATTTGTTGATGTAGGATCAGTCTTCAGAGCACCTTATCAATGACTTAAAACAATATATAACAAACATCATTTGAAAACAAAACTGAAGAATGTACTATAAAAAAAATGTATTTCAGAAAAATTTACTATAAAATAAATGTATGCCCTCTCTAACTCAACTTGATTGTTTAGGTCTTATTTTAAGGTTATATGAGAGAGAGGACACAGTTCTCTCTCCTGGGAGGTGTTGCTTTGCTTTACTACTGATCCCTGCTCAGACATGTGCAGGAAGATAACATTAATTTAATTTGGAAGAAACTATCCAAATCTCATTCTTGATTCTTGTCTTTTTCCTTCCCTACACAAGCTTCATCCATAATGCTGCTTGCATGAGTTTCTGAAGCTACACTGAGGCAAATTGCATTTATTTTATGGAATTTATTTATTCAAATTGTATTTGAATAAATAAATGCATCAATAGTACAGAGTTCTTGAAGAGCACTCAAGTTGTCCTGCAATTTAGTGTTGCTTATGAAAAATATCCAGCAGCATCCTGCTACATTCCTGCCACATAATACCTGTCAGCGTGTTCAAAGTGAAAAATCAGCTTTAAAAAAAAAAAAAAGTTAATTTTTTGAAAGAAATTGGTATGCACCTTGTCAGGCAGAGGGTGAAGAAATTTATCTTTTTTTTTGTAGAGTATGACTTCCTTATTGCAGGGAGGGATGCAAGAGGGAGGAAGAAGTTTTACAGAAGAAGTGAGTCAGCACAGTAAATAAACACAAATGTGAGTATTGTCAGAATATTTCACCTTTTGCATACTAGGGTCCACTGCACTTTATTTACAATGATAATACTGCAGGATTCCTATATATAGCTTGTATCTTAATTGAAAGTGATTTTTCTACTATTCATGTATGAGGAAGAAAAGTGCTTCTGTTAAAACAACCAGTTGGGAATAATTTAGGACAGTAAGAATTTCTGGTTATTAAAAAGAATTTCTATAATCTCTCTCTGGTTTGCAGTATTGTACATTTCCCTATAGAAGAATTCTTTATCAGACAGAAGTGAGGTGCTAACAGCAACAGAAGATTTTCTCATCACAATGTATGGCTTGTTATCTCAGATATTGCCTGAATTTATATTATGATGGAGAAGAAGGCTCAGGATCTGAGTCTTCTTTTATCTACTGCAGTAGATTTAAAAAGTTACATGCATTGTGCAAGTTGAATATATTGAATGGGAATATTCCCTCTATAAGAGAAAATATGTTACCAATATTTTATGAGATACCAGATCTTGTCCCCCTACCTACTATTGAGAATGCAGTGATTTTATTTATAGTAATGGAATCCATATTAATTACACATTTTATAGACAATTTATTGAAATCATATTATATTTTTAAAGACAGTGATCATCTGGAGAAAAATGTTGAAGCTTAAGTTATTTACAAATATGAAAAAAAAAAAAGTACTGCTAGCTTCATATACTCAATAAAAGATACTTCTAAAATTTTAGCTTTAAATTGCTTCTTTAAAAATTATTAAGAGCAATTCCTATTATTTGTGGAACAGGAAAATCATTTCAATCTGTGGTGATCTCAGAGCACATTCTGACATCTAGCAGCTTTTAAGAAAAATAACAAAACCAGAAGTTTCCCACTCAAGCAAAGAAAAATTTTTTAAAAGTTCTTGCTCTTTTGCTCTTTGTACACAAAAAGGTCCATGTAAATATTATCATTGCCAAGTTTAGGAAAATGAGGACAGCATGCAAGTTTACAGGCAATGAAGGATTTCACTAGCAGCAGGAAAGTTTGTAGATGGGTTTAAACACTAATATTGGATGGAAGAGATTTAACATTTTGCAAGTAGGGGAGATAAAAAGGTGTTCTCTCATTTCATTCCATTCCCCCCCGAGGCTTCCCTTTCCTGGCCTTTCCAACCTCTTTTGTTCCAAGACTGCTTCAAATGGGAGCAAGAGGGAAAGGAAAGCCTGCTTAATTAGCAGAGAGGCCAGTGCCATCTTTCTCCATGCAGGAAGAGGCTCCCACATCTCCCAGCACCCGTTCTCAGCTGGCTCAGTCATTTGTGAGAGGTTTGCAAGGCTGTCCCCTAGGTGCTCTGAACGATTGCTGCAGCACTCTGGGACTCATAATTCAATGTGAATGGGGCTGGAGAACGAGTAGAACAATTTCAAACACTTTCCTCGGGAAGGTACTTTATTTTATCTGTTTTCATCTGAAAACAGCAAGAGATCCTTCCACCAGAAAAATATTCCTACTGCATGAATTTCATTAGCATAGCTAGTGAGCTCCAACTGGGTACCAAATGGTACAACTTATATCCATGTGTATATTTTCTGCCATATGTCAAAGAGTTGGCTGTATCTTGAGAACATTATAGTTCTGGCTGATTCAGCACAGTGAACAATCCACAGCCAAGCATTCAGAAATAGGGGCTTAGGGCAGGGAATGAGGATTTCCATGTCAGTCATTTTTATTTGTAAAGGTAAAGAAAATCATTGGCTTATGAATGTCAGATCAATTGGAGTTCCCACATGATTTCTTCTGCACACAGGATGATAAAAATACATAATCTGTTACAGAGAAATGCATAATAACTCCACAAAAAAAATGTGGCTTTGTTTGCAGACCTAAAAACAATTTTGCAACCATTTTCCATACATATATAAGATCTAAATTAATTTTGCTAACAAAATAATTTTTAAAAATATCTTTCTTGTTTTTAGGGATCATCTGTCTACAGCATATTATCTGTACTGTTTTCCCATGATAGAAATATTTCCTTAGCTAGAAGTCTGAGATCTTTCTTTTTATAGTTCAGAGAAAAGTGTGGAATTGCAAAACATACCCAAAATATTTCTAAAATGGAGCAACGGCATGGAACATAAAACCCAAAAATCTTTAGAGTGTCTACTATGCTCATCATATGTTAAGTCAGTGTTTAGTACTTTACCTATGGCAGTATTATAGGAGATATTTCAGAGAAAATAAAGATACAAGAGATGAATTATAAGCCTCTCTAAAACGATATCATATTAAAAGCGAGATTTAAGAACAATCTAAAGAAGCAGCTTTGGGTTCAGTGTCTAACATTACCAGAAAAGTGAAATTCCCATGAAGCAGTGCTCTGTCACCATGGCAACCTTGCAAGGTAGCACAAAAGGGTTCATCTCTATGCAACGCAGTTTTATAAAATCTATCATCCTAAATGTGACAGCATGTAGGATCTTGTGGGTCTGCTGTGACACCACAATGCATAGGAGTTATTAAATATAACCAATGCCTCATTTATTACCAGTCAAAGGAGCTACCTTTCAAATGCAAATGTTGAAAATTAAAATGAAGGGTTTAATCAGTAAAGCTCCCCAACCATAAATTACCATGGGGAGAGTAACAATATGGGCTTGCCGACATTGTGTTTTAAAATATTAATACCAAGATCTGTGCTTATTTTTTGACAACTGAAACATGACCTTTAGAAGTAAAAGTAATAAAAACAGCATGACCACCATTTTTTTTAAATAAAACCCTATAATCTCAAAGCATAAAAGATATACTAACGGGTGATTACAAAGGGGATTACAGTGCAACTTAGTGAGTATATCCTTAACAACTCACAAGGCACTGTTTTTTACCACATAAATATAATTTATTATATTTAAAACCTGCTTGAGAGCAAGGTTACCTGGCAAAACTGCAGCAGGTGCTCCAGGTTAATTTGATTCAAGTTATTTTTTGCAGAATGTCTAATTGTGAATGTCTCAGCCAATTGATTTCTTTCTACGATCAATACATTTTTTTCATCTCTGTGAACCACACAGAGAGAAGAAAGAAAGAAAGAAAAAGGCTTAAAATAGATTTATTGCACAGAGGATGGTATCTATCTTTTTTTCTTTTTCCCCAAATGTCATTCTTACTGTGAAAACTCATACAAAAGAAAATTTAGAATGCAATTAAACTAAAGTATGCAAACTGTAATGAATCATAAACTTTCAAATAGTGTGATGAGGTCTTATTTTTCCTAATGTTTGTCTTTTTTTTTTATACAGCATGTATAAATCTCGAGAAAGATATTTTAAATGACCTTAGGATGCCAGAATATGCACGATATTGGCTTAGTGAATGTAAAGAAAATTAGCAAGTAGCCTTCTTCTCATTAAATTGTACCATAAAATTAACTTTTTTTTTCCTTATTAGGGTATAAACTCCTGAATCAGGCATGGAGTCAGTAATCAAAAGATATGCCCAGATGCAGCTTGGTTTCAAAGGTTTTGTTTGTAGATTAGTGTGACTAAAAATCACATCTCTTAAGCAAATGTCTTTGTATGTCAACACTACAATTCATATTCTTCAGAACTAACCAAGATTTTGAGAATAATTCAACCAGAGAAGGCATAACTGTGCTTTTCAAATAAGTATAGAATAGCAGTCTTGATAAAGACAGAAACTAAAGTCAGGATTATCTGCAGAACCATCTTCTCATGTAAGTGCTTTTTGAATTCCAAGTGAACTCATAAGGGAAGAAAAAAATGATACAACTGCTATGGCACGTGTCATAAGGACAAGACAGCACTTTCCCAGCTTTCCTACACCTTTTCACAGGAGCCTGATGACAGAAAAGAGACTATTAACACAGGTTAGGACTTACCCCAGCAGGAAGGAAAGCCCTGCATTGCACACAGTTGGCAAACAGGCTCCCTGTTGAGGCAGAGTCACTTCAAGTGTCTCTGCAACAATGAAGACCCTTCCTCAAGAACCATTGTTTCCCATCAGTCCTCTGATGGGGTAATGGGACATTTGAAGCTACATCATTTTTCATGAGTACCTCTGAGGTGGCCCAAAATTCAACAGCAGCTGAATCTCTGCTAGGAGTATTTATGAAAGAGCAGAAATTTTCATAAAATATACCCATTGGCACTTTTGCCCTTTTCTTGCTCTCCAATTGCCTGCATGAACGTAGAGTTTTATAAATGTGCAGTTAAGACCTCATTCCTCAATGTGATTATGAGCAATGGAAAAAAATCTTCAACAGAATGTAGAGAAAAATAGCAATTACAAAAATCTCTAAGTGACATCCAGAGCCTTCTAGGCTTTCAAAGACAGCACCTTGAAAGGGGTATTGCTGCTGACCTGCCATCATAATGCCATGACTAAGATTTCATGTTGAAACAAATGTAAATTAATCAAATAGTTGCTGGTCCTCCTCCAGAGCAAAACTGAATGGGGGGCAGATAAATATCAAATAAAGTAACTTGGCTTTAGATTGCAAGCCCCAAAGCATATTTTGTTATTCCTATGCTTTAAGATCAAACAATTCAGACACCAAAACCACATATTTCTTCTTATAAAAATAATGTCTCTTTAAAAACAAAGATGATTCGTATGAAGTGTAATAGTTACAGGTTTATAGTTTACAGCAACCAAAACCAGAATAATGTTTAAAATCTACTTAGCACATCTTTGCTTTTCTTTGCATCATACAACAGAGTCATGTTTGATTGACTGCAACTTTTTTCAGTAAGAGAACATGATGAAAAACAGAATCAGTGGTCAGATGAGTCTCAGCAATTTTATCTTAACTACAGCATATTCCCAGCCCTGAAAGCAATTTTTCCTCAGTACTGCTCATATTAAAACTACATCTTAAATAATACAGTATTGTATCCTCATCTGTGTTCTAATTTTAAAACAATAATTAACACTAACTTCTTACCAGCTTTGATTAAGAAATTATTTATAATACCTCCTGAACTTGATATCTTCACAATATCATCTAATTTATTCTGTGCCACTAATTTATGACCTAGTCTATTTTTGTGACTGGGGCAGTTTCTGTATGCTTGTGCAAATAGCTGAGTGCTAAATGGCAATTTTCTTCCTATATATTTCCTATATGAAAAAAATAGAGAAAGTTTAGAATCATTCTTTAAAATTTCTGTAAGATGTATGACTTTAAATGATCAAAACCAGGGAGGCTGAACTGCAAACATCATTTTAGTCAAGAAGAATTTTGCCATAGACTTCAGTAAGGATAGGATATTGCCCTGACAGAGCTCAACTAATAAACAAGTTCACAGCCAAATTGTTGATTAAAAATAGAGTTAAGTTTACTCCATAAAGCTCAGAGAGTAAAACAATTCAAAGTTATGATGTGTCTGAATAATGTCATTTTAAATTGATTAATTCAATTAAAATCTTAAAAAAGAAATTTATAGAAACACAAAATTAGTGACTGATTTTCATACTATTCAATCTACTGCTTTTTCACACTTATATTCATTTATTTTAAACATTTTAGCCTCCTACACTTTTATAAATTATACCACAAATTAAAGTGTATTTTAATGACATGATCTGCCTTAGCTCAGTCTTAAAAACATTTCTTCAGCAGCTATTGACTACTTCAAGACATAGATTGAAGGACGTGTATTTCCATTTCTTAGAAGCAGAGAACTGGAATGTACAAGAGAGATGGATCATGGCAAAGCAGTACTGCAAGAAAAAAAAACAGCCATATTGAATCAATATTAGCTATATTGACAACCTTTTTCATTACTATAATTCTGAACACAAAACAAATTTCTACCACATCAGCCTGCCAATAATATCTGTGGGCTACATGAAGGTGAGCAGCTGGGGCCTTTTTCCATTTTCCTACGAGTAATTCAATTGTAAGAGCAGCACACTCAATTTACCACATAAGCAAATTAGTAGCTTGTTTCATGGCAGAATATTGGCTTTTCTAGAGTTATATCCAATTCCTTTACAGTAAATAATATCACTTGTCTACTCTCTTACATGTTTAGAGCAATTAGTTGTTAATACCAAGGGATGGACTACGAAAACTTTTCTCACTGTGAAGAAACCACTGCTCACGTAACTGCATCACAAAACTGCTCTGCCAGCTTGGAATTTACTACAGAGCAATTCACCTCTAGTGGTCTTCAGCACCTTCTGCCTATTGAGGACTCCTTCTTAGCCAAAAAGTGCCTTTTGAAATTAGTGGTCCCTCCTTGACAGTCTCTTTCATCACTTGAGCATGCTGGACATATCTTCTAGCACTTCTGCACTTCTAGCCTCACCCTCCTGGACTTTAGGCTTGTCCTGCTTGGCAGCTGGAAGCTACAAAAAAATCTTGCTCCAGATTTAATACAGCATTAAATTTAATAATCCTATGAAATTTCATCCTGTGCCATGCTTGTAAGGTTGAAACAAGGTGGGAGCATTTCCTGCAGCTGGACAGTAAGACTTGGATATAGGGCAATCAAGTGTTTTCTCCTTCCCTCCGAAGAAAACACAGAACAGCAGAACTTCCACAGATGAATAAAATAATGAAGAAAAATATTGGTTTTGCAATCTCTGTCCTTATCTTGATACATAAAACCCATTGAAAAACTATTGAATAGCTCAGGTTGGAAAAGACCTCTAAGATCATTGTCCAGCTGTTGACCACCATCACACAGATATATGTGCATTCTTGCTCTAAGACAACTGAAAACAAGACAATGACATCATTTCACAAGTGCTATAATTATCATACAAAAAAGTAGTTATCAGCTGACATTTAATAATATAATTCCTATGCAAATTCTCAGTGATTTGCGAGGCATTTTTCCTCAATTCTACCTTGTAAACTAATACTTGCTCTCTTTAAGGAAATCATTAAATCATTGAAAGTTGATCTGTAAATCTAGAAACTCACCTAACATTTGCAGAAGGCTGCATTTGACAGCTAAAAGGGAACCTCAGACTTCATTACACGATAAGTCAAGCTCAAGAGCTACAACTTTCACACTTCCATTGACTTTAATAACAGCAGATGAGACCTGAGCTCTAAAATCTTTTCTGAGTGTGTCTCAGTCAGTAGCCATAAAAGATCCATGCATGTGAGACAGCACCATCCTGGTGATTCTGCTGTCTGTGCTGGATCAACCTGCTTGATGGAAGGACTCTGCTCCCCATGCTGAAGGAAGGCTCCAGGCTACAGTTCAGCCCTACTCCCAGCTTTGGGATTAGGTATGAAAGATTCTACATAATGCTGTAATCTTCATAATTTAGACCTTCCTCCCAGACCCTCAATAGGCATGAAGAAAGGCCAAAAGCCTAATAAAGACCTTGCCCCATATTTGCAGACTAATTAAATCACATTTTAATGAGTTATTCAAATCAAGAGTCTATGACAGTCGTTACAATTAGGAAAGCATAATTTTTGAGCTACTTTAAAATAAAATGGCTAGAGACAATAGAATTCAGAGTAACAAACAAAAGGTACAAGTTGCCAAAAAATAACACATAGCTGTGGACATGGGTGTGCCCTTTAGCACTGTCAAGTTGGAATGCCAAAACTGAGATGTATGCAAATTCTTAATGTAGATTTCCATAAGCACTGTTCAGATCTCACAACCTTTACTCAGCAACCTCACAGTTTTCACTTTCACAGTACTAAAATTCCTACAGTACCCAAAGGCATTTCATATTTCCCCCTTCTACTGCAGAATAAGGCAGTGTGCTGAGGCAAGGGTTGTGCAGGATTTCTCCAGCCCCTTGGTTAGCATTTCAAGGCTTAGGTCCCCTTTGTAGAGCTGGCCTTCAATATGAAAGGATTTCTTTTTTTCCTGCAAAATTAATGGTAAGAAAGATTGACTGTCTCTGGATGTATAATTCAATTTGAAGTATCTGAAAAATGTTACTGAAAATCACCTCTATTTGCCAAAAGCTGACAAGCTATTTGCACAAAACCATGGAAAGAATTCTGGGAGATGTCAATAATGAATAGGATAAATGTTCTCAAGCTTGATAACTAAAGGGAGTTAGCTGATAAATTTTAAATGCATTCAGCATGCTCTAGAGTCACTTTATATAGATATTTCTCCTGGATTTATAAAAAAAACCCTCAGCAGTTCTGAAAAAGTACTGCTTTTGTTACAGATTATTTGACATTTTGATGCACCTAAGTAATGACTAAGTATGTAATGTCTGTTATGTGTTTATTGTAATGTATGTAATGTATATTATTTTCTCATGATTTTTTTTTACTTAAGAAATAGTGAGGGCTTTGAGGCTTCTTTCCTTTTTCTATGTTTAGATATAAAAAATTCAACACATTTCTTTAGGGCAAACACAAATGTTTGGGTACCATATTTAAGTACATTACTAAATAATAACCTACCTATTCTACCCATTTGATTCTCTTCACTCTGTTTTCTTATACATATATATTTCACATTGGAATTGAAACATTTTTGCTTCAATATCTCTTAAACTGTAATAATAATGTGGTTATTGAATAGGCATCTAGAATATCTGATAGTACATGTAAGAAATAAGTCTTTTTCCTACTTTTAAAATGCTATAACTAAATGTTCAGGTTCTTGAGAATCAGAGGCTATTTGATCTATTTATTTAAGGCTTAGAAACAAAAACATAATAGAAATTTTAGTGAAAATAGACAGAAGATCTATTTACATGTCATTGGTAAAAAAGACATAAAGTAAAACTGGGTTTGACTGTTTCCACTTGCTGATTTCAGAGGCAAAATTCTTTCTGTTCTCTTAAGCCTTCTTTTGCTTATTTCTTCCTTCTTTTGCCACCACTTTCACCTCCTTGATTATGTAAGAGCACTCTGCTACTTAATTTTGCCCCTGGACCTAATCTGGTTAGGCAAATTCTATAGACCTCTGCTTAAGATCTAGAGGTCTTGGGGTTTTGTCTTCATTAACCTTCCTCTCGATATAGATCTACTTCATAATATCCCTCTCCTCACTGGTCTTAAATCATCCATGCTAAAGTACATCCAGCTCTTTTTAATCTACTGTATTTGCAAAGATTCTTTGCTGATGTACAGGTAATGATCAAATCAAGTCTATAGCCTAAATATTTAATTTTACTTTGAGAGACAGGAATTAAAATTGAGGGGAGGAGAATGGTTGAAGGAAGCCTTTCTCTCTTGAAAAATGTTGTCATGAACTTAATATTAAGTAATTTTGTTATCAAATCAATTATGAAAATTGAAGATATGGAAGCGTTGGAGTTGAAGAGCCTTTGACAGAAATGTAGCACTGTTGAATTCTGATCACACATCAAAAGTGACAGAAATGCATAAGCAGGGTTCTTCTTTTTAAAGACTAAATGAACAACCAGAGAGCTTGAACAAGGCACATCTCTCAGGCAGTTTTCTCCACTCACAAGCCAAGCCAGGACCAAGGACTGCCACGTCTGGGCTTCCCACTTCTAAATTTTGATCCATTCCCACAGCAACAGCTCTTTCACCTTCCCACTCTTCTAAATTTCCCCCTTTTCTGACCCTTGGAATATAAGGGAAAAAAAAAAAGTGCATGAGTGTTTGGCTTTATGAAAGATTTTTTTGGGGTCCTACTGAGTATTGGAACAGTCAGTCTTAGGAGAAAACACTTGGCAGGAAACAGATATGGAATCTTAAAAATTTGGGAGCAGTAACCTTATTTTTCTCCTAGCAACAGGGAGACACAGTCAGTAGGAAAAAGAATAGAACAATAAAATCTTTTATGCCTGTACTTCTATGGCTCTTCAGAACCTTCCTGTCTTATTTGAGACTTCACAAACACAGGTAGTTTTCAAATCTTTCTAGAAGCAGGTTTAAATGTCAGGACACTGAAGTTCCTCCACACAGTTTTCTACTTAATGCCTTAGTTTTTCAGGGAAAAGTTTTGAATAAAATAACCCAGAACAGGCTGCTCTACCTTGTGCCAGAAGTCGTTGTCCTCCCATGCTGCAAATATCTCAGAGGTGCTACAGGTATTTAATTAGCAAAGTGCTTCACAAAAGAATGCTAAATGTTCACATTTAGCAGGAAAAACGCCATCCTTCAGGAATAAAGGAGAGACAAGAGATGCATAAAGTTTTAGCAAAGCTCCTGTCAGCTTTACTCACCCTTTTTTTATTCTCTGAGCTTTCCACTCAGCATAAGAACAAAAAACCCTTTCTTGCAGTCCATATTTGCACTACTGCCTTGATCATAGGAAAACTGAACACCTTCAGTGCACGATAATTAAGCACACCTGTAATCCAATTAGTATTTCATTGGTCTCCACACATGCAGTGGCTTTGTTCTTAGACCACAGAAACCCTGTTTATTACTCAGTTAAAAAAAAACCAAAACAACAAACAACAACAAAACCCAAAAACCAGCCCCAAGACCAAAACAAAGCAGAAGGAAAAACAGTCCCCAAAGCAAACTGCACAGCTTTTAAAAAAAATTACACACTTCTCAAAGTTTCTCCTCTTTCTTGCTCTGTGTTACTGCTGATAAATTTCTTTTCCCAAACCATCCCAGATTGGCATTAATGTCTCCTTGGTTTCATTCTTAGTGCCTGTTTGCAGACAAACCCACTGCAATAATCTCAAACACTGAAGCAGTCAGAAGTGTTCCAAGCAGAGTTACTAAAAGTAAATTTATCTGGATTTTGAATCAGACATTCTGGAGTACTGCAAAGATGGTTTTTTTCAAATAACACGCCTGATCACATAAACAGTCATGACCACACTTTACTGATACTCAAACATCTGCTGAAACTGTCAGCAGATGCATCACGGGCAAATTAGGAATTAAGAACCATATTTTGAGGTACAGAAAGTTCATGCTTTAACTGCCAAGCAGGTTTTCCTCAGTCCTTCAACATAATGAAAGACACTGTGCAACCATGAATGCATCAGGGCTTAATCAGTTTTCCTGCTAAACAATGTCTCTTGTAAACAGACACATCACAAGATAAAAAAAAAATAAATATTGTAAATGTAAAGGAAAAAGAAATTTTGTGGTGCTTTTCTCACATGTATTCATTTTTGTGGATTTGAATATTATAAGCCAACATAAATTATACAAAATGACCTAATTATAACTGCTGGAGAGTCTAGGGTTGTTTTTTGAATGGCTTTTTTATGTTTTGTTTGCTTTGTGCTGTCAATTCCTCCGTATCAGCCTTCAAACATAAGATAGCATCCTCATAGTGACATTTTAATATGCCCTGTTCTCAAACACTCTTCAGAAATTAATTCCCTGAGAATACTGCCTGCTGCCAATTCTGAGGGATGACACTGAGGCCAAGAATGAAGCTGCTCAGAGAATTTCTGAAGTGCCCACACTCACCATGCAGCAGCACAGGAGGAACCTGGGGCATGGATTTGCCATGTATTTGAAGCCTGTTCCTCTGTAACACATCACTGTGGCTTGAACACAATCCAAAGATGTGGAAAAATAGCACTCATCTTTTCCTTATCTGAATCCCATGTCTCAATCTGAATCAGAATTCCTAATCCCACTTCCCTATGGCTTTTCCCCATAGACTAAGCTCACTGATGATTGTGTAAATACCAGTTTCATTATGGACACAGATTAAACTAGAAAACAAGGACAGATGTACCAAAAGAGAGTTCTCCTCTTAGCTACACATAGAGATGCTTCCATAATATCTATTAATAATAATTAGTGCATAATAGAATAAGGAAAAAATTGTTGGAGAGACATTTTTCTCCATCCAAGTGAATATGATTTTTCATTTTTCCCAGTGACCCATATTCAGCTGCTTGTACAAATATTTGACCCACGGTATTAATAAATTATCAAAGAATAAAATGTTAATAAACCAGAGGCTGTGAAATCTGCAAGGTGTGTAACTGAACACCACTAATGAAGCACAGAAGATATACCTCAAAAATTGGCTTTCCTCCTCCACCCTGATAGTAAACATCTATTACCAGGGAAAGGTTTGGAATTCTTTAAAATGAGAAAAATTCGAACTCCATTGAATTAAATAACTCCTTAATTTTTTCATATGTTCTGGAAGAAATTACACAGTCCCGTGTCTTCATGAATTTTAGCAAATAACAGGAGCTTCTCCTGGATACAGAATACACAAAAGTGTTTGAAGTCTTCATGAATAAAAATAATTCTGATGTAGAATAATAAGTCCTTCAATAAAGTAGCCTATGATTCCATCCTCTCCTTTTGTGTGAGCATATTGCAAAGAAAAAAGACTACTTGACTCTCAGTGAATATAAATTTGAATGGTGAGGTTCAAAGAGAAACTAAATATTAGAAGACTGATTTCAGTCTTTAAATTAAAAGACTCTGGGTCTTATAAGTTTGAATCTTTCTTCTCTCTAATTCAGAGCACTCTTAGGGGACTGTCACCCTCTAGTTTATAGCATTTCCTAGATTAGATCACAATTTCCATTCCTCATTTAATTTGACAGCTTTGTATAAGCATTTTTTCCCTGTATAAAAGGGCAGATATGAACAGCTCCAGTTTTGCTGCACAAATAATCCACATCAATGTGTTTCTACAACAAGGTAAGTTCATTTCTTACAGTATAACTTGAAGACCTCCAAAATCTGTTGGAAATGTGTTATGAGAACCTGTATAAAGTAAAAAGACTGAACAGTATAATGCTCCTAAATATGACCTTCACTGCTGTATTCAATTCAAAGTATTCAAAATAAATAACCACAGCAAAATATTGAAATTTGAGGGAGATTAATCTTCCTTTGAGTCACACTTCCATCTATGCTTGAGGTTTTCCCAGTAAGGTGTTTCAGTTTTCATGTTACATCCTGGTTTAAGGGAATGCTTTGAATGGTTTTTCCAGTTAGGCCATAAGGGTTGACTTGAGGGAGCTCATGGACATGTTTCTTGTGTAGATGGAGTTACATGATAAAAGTGTCACTAATAAAGCAAAACTGGTGTGGCTCTTTTAATGTCTGACAATTTTCTTACATGTTACCACAGTAATTTTTCTGTTCTGTATGATTCACAGGCTTCAAGGCCAGAAAGGCTGTTTTTGATTATCTAGTCTCATTTCCTGCATAATACAAATTACAGGCTCTCAGCTAGTACATGTGAGACCTCCTGTTAAAGCAGTTAATGGCTAAGAATCTAGTAAATGTATTTTTAGACTTTCTGAAGCTTGCTCTTCTGACTTGAGTCTCAAGAGTATGCCAACTAGGTAGAGGAATATAGGCACATTCTTGCCTCCCAAGGTGGATAATTAGCATGGCCTATATATATATGTACATTTCTAAGAGTTATATGTACTTATTAAAAGCTATAGGGCTGGTATACAGATCTTTTAGGTGTTTCAAAAAGGAAAATAATAATTAAATTTTCATTTTCCTTTTATAACATCTTGATAAATGCAGAATTCTCAAAAACCTGTTTCTTTAACAAACCTTTTCATTTCAGGGACAACCAAAATGAACAGCCTTGTTAGCAAGGTGTAACTCTATCAGCTATTTTAGAACACTGGATAAATATCAAATGCATGTGTTTTCCTGGAAGACAGAATAAATGACACATGAGTTATTTTTATTACATATTTGTCATTATAGAAAGCATTATAAAATCTGAGATAGAGCTATTTCTGAGAGGTAAAGTGATGAAGTATAGCAGGTTCTATGTACTTGCTAATGTGACTAACATCCTGAATATGGCTCCATGTATGTACAGTAAATGTGTATTGTTAATATAAATTGTTGAGGAATTTGTCCTTTAGAGTGTTGAAATATGAAATAGAGTGTCCTTACTGTGTTTTAGTCCATGTATTCAGTGCTTCCCAATATTAAAAAAAAAAATAAAAATACAGGAATTTATCCTCTTAGTAGCCTGAACAGCCCCTTTGCTCTGGGGAAGTATTTAGCAGTAGACAAACAATGGGACTCAGGTAGCTTTGTGCAATGCTCAGAATATAGATTTGTCATAGATATTTTCATGTGTCATATAGGATGAACAAAAAGTTCTATACAGATAAATATGTTGCATGAGAATCGTACGGAATTACTAATTTCCAAGTCTAGCTTTGTTGATCAAATATTGCACTTAGATACTTTTACATTATTATTTTCTGAAATACAAATTTTCTTTCAGTATTACAACACAGTCACAATCATGGACAGTATTCTTATTTGAAATTCACTGCAGAGAAGTACAGAGACAAAAAGATCTGCTAAGGACATTTAAAAATATCAGTGCATGACTGACACTCACAGCTGTATTTTTTGTGTTTGAAGGTGCATAATGATATAAGAACTTAGAGGGATAACTACACAATTCATGGTTTTCAGAAGCATTTGGATGAAATGAAAGCACCAGTACACTACTTGCACCCCAGTGTAGGGGTGTTTGGGTAAAGGAAGATTAAATTAAAATAGAACTCTTTGAAATGTCCCATCACTTTTGTGGTGATGTAAACATCATCAAATAGTGTTACAGTTCAGTATAACTAAGGCCAAATGGCTCTTCTAAAATTGAAAATTACATAAAAATTAGTCAGTAGTTCCAGTTAATACAAATAATATCAAATATCCATTTAAATAAATGTCCATTGATAGTGCAAATAGCATTGTCAAACAGGCATTTGGCTTTAAAACTAAATTATGCTTTATTTTTCACAGCTTCAACCATAAAATCAAAACTTTCAAACAGTTTTCAATGGTGATTTGCATGTAAGTGACTTTGGTGGGGTTTTTAAAAATATTTCTTATAGACTTGTGGAAATACTAAATGTACCTTGTAAGCACCTTGTAAGACCAAGTGGTTAAGCAGAGCCTTTAACTGAGAAAATCAAAAGACCAGCTTGTACTACTAGCAAAAGGCCTTCCATGCCCTTTTTCTGAGATCAAAAGCACTTATCTGGCACCTTTTGATACAACTCATGTTCTTCCTAACAGAGACACTCAGGTTCAGTGAAGTAGGAAACCAAGTAAATCCTTCCTGACTTCTAGTTCTGTAGAGAGACGTTGCTGTTGGCTGGGAGTTGGGTCATGTAAGTACCAACACAGCAGTCATCAGGAACCTCTCAGGTTTTTGTCTGCAAAAGGTGCTTCAGAAGCAGAGTATTAATGGTCACAGAAAGACATTCAGCTTCCTTTCCTTTGGGTGGATACTCCTGAAAGTGGAATAACCATGGCTCATGATAAGGAATTCACACAGACCTGTTAGCTAAGGGTAACCCTAGTGAAAATTTTCAAGATTTATACTCACTTAATGCTGAATTTTGCTTTCCAGGCAGACTTCCCCCTGAAGAATATGCAAAGGCAGATGAAAGGAATTAGACCCATCTGCTTTTATTTCCTCCCACCCCCAATACAGAGAAGCTACTGAAGTCAATGCTATGGTGCCAGCAGTACCAGGTGTTCTATGGTAGCCTCTTATTAGCCAAGGTTGCTTCTACACAGCTTTATTAGTTGCCAGTGAATCAGTGAATCAATCCAGATTATTCTTTCTTTAAAGAACAAATGTCTGCTTTGAGCAGGGGAAAAAAAAAGTACCAGAACCTCTAAATCATAGGAGCAAATTACAAAAATTTCCTTAAAATGAAATGCAGTGCTGATCAGTACATTGTTCTAAGTGGGTGCCAACAGAAGAAAACCCTCACCCTGAATATACATTTAATGAGGAAGAAAGGACTCCTTTCACTAGACAAATTTCATTCAATAAAAAGACTCAGCCACTTTTGGTTCCTTCCAAGTCTGAAATAAAACATATCTGGACAACAGGCTGGTATTTATGAAAACCATTAAAAGAATGATGAGGGCAGAATTTCATAGCAAAGTCCATAATCTATGCTACACACTTACTTCCTATAAGAGTCCTCCTTTATGGTCCTGAACTTCTCAGTTCCTTGAAGGATTTTACTGTTCTGCTTAATTGCTCTAGGTGGACCCTGAAGTAAATATAGAAAGCTACCTTTGAGCAATTAAGAATATCAGGGTTATAGAAGTCTTTGAAAATCAGGAAAGAGGTATATTAGTAGTATCAGTGCATACTATATTGTTTAATTAAAAGAGTTTAGAGACAACTTGATAACTCAAATTTCTGTAGTTTCTAAGTATCTTAGCATGTTATTACCACGAAATAAAGTTCCTGTAAAGAGTAAGTTAAAAAATTTGTATGCAGCATTCTTATTTCTACAAGAACGATTGATTCTGACCCGACTAAATATTTTTCAATTCCTTTGCAGGGAACTCTTCTTGGTAAAAAAATATCATTATAATGTGCATTTAAAGAGTATAATCTCCATTTTCAGTTATACCAGTACAATTTTAGAGTGGTCTTCTTAAGCATTCTTCACTTTCATTAGATTTAGTTTCTTTAGAAACTGTGATAAAGAGTTTAGTCCAGAATTTTGTAATCCTGCATGTAAGCAAATCTTAGAGATGTTTGAAAATACTCTTCCTTGGGGCTCTAATTTCCTTCCACTTAGCTCATGAAACTCCACTGAGCGTGATTGATTGGATTAATGTTAAAATCAGCTAAGAGTTCTGTTATGAGTGAGATGTACAATAATTTCCAATTACTTTTGATTTTCACTGAAATAATAGAAATTAGATTCTGTTGGGTTCATTTGTTTAGTTGCTTATACTAAATTTTATCCTAGGAAGATACAGTGCACTCTTAGGGTGATATTGAAATCTTTAGTGCCACTCTGCTGATGTATTTGGCTTCAAAAGGAAGTTCAATGATAATACCCAAGGAATACACCTCTTTCAAATACCTGTTCCACTGGAAATGTCCATGTATAAAACTCTCATGGAATTCCACTGTGCAAAAAAAGATACAGGCCACTGCAGCTTTAAGTTCTCATTTTCAATGTACATTTACACACACATAAAAAGAAAAGTTTGCTTTAAGGAAAAAATGCTAACTTTTCCTATTTCTTTATTGCTTACCTGCTGTTTTGTTTTTTTTTAACCTCTTCAGAGTGACAGCTTAACTGTTTTCCATCCTCAATAAATCCCCTCATACTTTTTGTCCTGAAATACACATCTTTCCTTTTGAAAGAGCTTTAATATAATTTTGAAAGGTTCTCTGTCAGCATACCCATCTTCTGGATAAACCTATGCTCAAAGTGGTGCCTTGTGCTGAGGAAGCCAAAATCTTACATATGTACTATCTCCATGGCCATGTTTTATTTGACTCGGTAGAAATCTACACATTTGCAAATATAACATTTTTTTACATTAAATCCTTCATAGTTACACGAGTTACACTTTTTTTTTCTGTCCTCTGAATCCATAGGAAGTCTATGAAAAACACACATGTTGCATGATAATTTTGAGTGACATTGGAATGATTCAGAACAAGGTAAATTTTTTATTTTCATGCTGGTAAGGCACTAGAACTCTTGATGTGAATTAGACATTACCATGTGGTGATTTTATTTTAAAAATAAGTGTGTTCTCATTTTGTCAGAAAGTTTTTTTGATATTTGTGGCAGGTCCTTGCAATTTCTTTTCATACTGCTGATGAGGAATAAGCCATCTTAGAATTCTGAGTATGTGTGTCTCAAGGAAGAATTTGCATTTCTGTTCCTGATGTTGGTTGGTTTCTTTTGAGCCACCTATTTCAGACAGAAAACTTCTTTAGCAGCTATGTCCTACTGCAATTTTTTCTCCTTGGGGACCATTAATTGATCATATTTCAACATAAATTTGAATCCACAGCTTTAAAAGTCAATATTCCAGGGTTGCAGGGTATCACCCACTGAAGTGCAAGGAAATTATTTGCTTCAATGCATCACTATAACCATGTAGTGTATAGTTCATTATGATATTCAACAAAAATTTGAGCATATTGACAATACAAATATAAGGATAGTAAAATTATTTATTGGAATATATATTTATAGGCATGGGGGTATGCATTACACACAAAAAATTAGTTATAACAGTTTTGGAGAACGGAAACCTCTATTAAATTATACTTATGAGATTCTTTAGAAAAAAAGAAGGCATAACAGAGAAGATATGTTGTGCAGCTACTGCTCTTTGGAGTAATTTGAGGAACTTATATTTAAGGTTCATAAATTTATTAAAAAATGTAATGGTCATTAAAAAGAATGGTAAGATTATAGAGAATATTTTTTAAATTCTTATGTTCATTATTTTGTAAATTTTCCAAGAATTTCAAAATGTTTCGAACTTTTTAAGTGCAAGTTAAATTTTTAAACCTTGTTGATTTGCTCATTTTTATCAGTAGAAGCAACTACAAGATTGAGTGGGGAAGCTAAAGTTACCCATTCTTCTGCTGTAGCATCACCTAGAAACAATTTCAGTTACCCAACCCTGGCAACCCCATTGTGTGACAAACCCCTAAATTACCTCACTTCTATTCTAGCAGAGAGTCTTTCCAACCAGCTGCTATCTCCTAGGATATACAACTATGTAAACAAGTTCAGAGAGTCAGGAATGCCCTCCATCAGTGTTTTGCCAGGCAAAAGCCAGAGAAGGGATGAAACTGCATCCATGTCAACAGGGCACTGAGCCAAAAATAAGGAGCTGAGCTTGAGCCCAGAGCTGTACCAAAGTATCTGCTGGGTTTCTGGACTGCTGGGGGCTTGGGTCAGGGAAGGCTGGGCTACAGGTGTCTCTCAGGCCCACTCTGAAGCAGCACACACAAAAGCAGGTGAGGAGGGAACAGGTGTTTCAACAGTCTGCCAAAGATCAGAGTGCAACAAGCCCAAACCATTTTAGTTCTTTGAAACCAGAGCAAAACTGAAAGTCATCACAGTGAGATGAACTTGTGCTTTCAGGAAGGTTAATGACCAAATTCTACACACAGTTAGAGGTTAGGGGAGATTACTGGCACAAGGTGAGATTTGTGTCCCATGACACAAGCACTGCACAATTACTCAGCTATAACATACCACTTTCATGCTCACAACTGTTTAATGATTTATTTAAATTGCTTTTATTTTTCGATGCTCTATTTTTCCAGCTGAAAAATGAATTGTGTGATTGATAATTTAAAAATTTGTGGTGTCACTTTGGTGTTACAGATATTGCATGATAGCATGGGCAATAAAAAAACTTGCCCCTTCCTTTGTCAAGGATGTTGACACATATATAAATTGCCATTCTGAAGTCTTTTTTCAGCATTTACACACAGTATAGCAAATAGTAGCACATCAAAAGCCTGCAATCTAATACAATAAATTGAAGTTATACTATCAATCTTTGGTAGAAACACTTACTGCTCAGCTAGCTAACATTTAATACCTTTTTACGAACCTGAGTGACTCATGTATAATTTAAAGCTGCACATAATCTCTAAAATAATAGAACAGGAGTATGAACGTAGTATGTAGGTACAGAATGAATAATATATATAGTCAAAAGTATGATAATTACATATAAATAAACTATAGGTAAAAATATGTATAGGCTTAAGAGAACTGCAGTATAAAAAATTTATTTGGGCACAAATTTGTTTGGGGCAAACAAATCTGCCTGTTTTGAACAGCAGATTTTAGGTTTGCTTTGAATTCAAGCAATTGCTCTGTGTAGCATTTTCAAGAGGACTAATAAAAACATCAACACCATTTACAAACCTTACCTTGCCTATGAATTTCCACCATCATAGCTGCAACAGCCCCTGCTGCTGAAGTTCTTTACAGGTAAGTTATTTCCAGGGGATGAAAAAGGAATTCCTTACTATTTCTGAATATATGGTGCTTGTCAGAAAATAAAAAAAAATGCCAGTATAACTAAAAACTGCAGATCTTCCTAGAATTAGGCATAGCATCTACAAGGAGTAGCTTGTGGGGAGATTATCCAGAGCATCCCAATTTAAATTTACTACTAAATGACAAACATCAGGGGCTTTGTGAGATGGTACTGAACTCAGTATTGCTTGCCCAGTTGGAGATGCTGCCTCATCTCTCCTAGTAAATACCAGGTCCCTTCTTATTAATAACACCCTGCCCTAATTTTGAAGATACTCTGATTTTTTCCCCTTTTCCAGAGAATATCTACACAATTACTTCAGCCATTTACACTCTTCATGACAAATTACATTGTTAAGCTTAGGAGAAGTATTTTATTGCTTAAATTTCCAAAATAAGATTCATTTATTATAGAATCACCCAGAATTTTACAATTACTGCCCTTGCATACCTCTTAAGGAATGGAACTTATAACACAGGTGTTTCCTCTTTTTTCCCTTAATTCATTTCCATCACCCTCCTTTCCATCACCCTCCTAATTTTTTTATATTGTCATGAATTACAAATGTGTGTTATCACAACTGTTTCAAGACCACATACATCAATAGTTGATATTAGTAAAGTTTTTGGATAGTCAACAAAATGAGGTTGTTTTTTGCTGGCTGAGGATATGGCTCAACATTGAGGGATATTTTCTATTACAAGGAACTGGAGTTGGTACACATATAAACTCTTCCCATCAATTTGACCAAATGTACACCATTGTAAGTGCAGAAGTATTGTGATTCTCAAAACAGAGTAATGATGATTTCTATATTAACAGGATAAATCTAACGAAAATCAAAATACGAAAGGAAAAATATAGTCAAATGATTAAATGATTGGTGACTGGTGTTTAAAATATGTTATATGGCACATTATTGAACATTAAATGTAGCTAATATATACAGGTAATTTTTTTTAAAAATTGAGTTGTTAAACATTTAAAAAATAAAAATATAAAAGTCTAAGTCTTGCAAAATACTTGAAAATTCTGTTTTGCTAAAAATCTGCTCTCCCTATCAGCTACTATCACTAATAAATATTCATAATATTTAAATCTTAATCCTTTCATACAAAAAATCCCTTTGGTATTGTACACACTACATAATTTATTCTGTGTCCAGAACAATCTAGAAAAATAATTCTGCTTTATTAATAAAAATTATCTATAATGTCAAGGTTCAGTTAATAAAAAAATGCCATTTTAAGGTAACTGCAGCCAGGGTATCTACTGATTAGGAATAAGAACATGATTAATAATAAGTAAGGAAATCATGCATACTCGGTACTGTTAAGAAACAAAAGGATCAGTCATGCAGCAAGCAAAACAAAATGATCTGATAAAACAAAGAAATCAACTTGTTTTTCATACTTGCTTAAAACTTTTCCTAAGTAAGAAGACTTAGAGCTCCAGAACACACACAACCCTTTAAATGGTATCCCACCTATACAGGTACAGAGTCTTTCCAGGTGGTCTGGTATGAAGAGGAATGGGACACTAAAGATTTGTATTTACAGTCTTTTCATCATGTGAACTTTCTGGGTATGGAAACACTAAATCAGCCAAGACACCAACAAGCTTGTAAGTTTGTTTCTAATTTAACTACTTAGGAAAGTACAACCATGCAGACTGGATTACTTATTTATACAAAGAATAGGCACCCCTTGACAAATGCTTAAGATGAATAGAACTGTATTCAACATTTGTAACAGAGATTAAATAGCTTTTTATGACCAGCTTATTATCATAAAAATATATTTACACTATGCCTGTGAACAAGTGTCCTTGTAGCAAAACCTGATGTTTATTTATACAGGAAAAAAATCTTGCCCCTATTACACTGTTTCCTCTGGGAGAAGGGAAGTAAACACAGCCGGCATTCTTCACATAAAGAAACAAAAATAATTAAAAAAAATCTAAAAGAAATCCCACACTTCTCTTTGGCTTTTATTCTTCCTTATTCCTTTGTCCAGTTCTTATCTCAGATATGCTCCAAGTGATTAATTTAACAGGAAACTCTCAGGGCAAAGACTAGCTAAAGTTAGTGCTATTCCCAAGCAGAATGTACATCAAGCTGTGGAATGACCCTGCACACATTATCTCCAGAGAGTCTCTACTGAACAACGTCACACTTTTTTTCTGTGTCTGGTGGTTTAGACTACAGTTCTTTGAGAACAAAAAAAGGCATACCTCAAAATGTGGCTGTTATTTCATCCTGAACACTTCATACAGCTGTAGCCTCTTTTATCACTGCCAAAGCTTTACATCTCTCACAAAACCAGGAAACAAACTTAGAAAATGGTCAGCCTGTACTTTAGTATAATTCTCCTTACCTTGATATCCATGAAATATTTACTGTAAGAATATACCTACCTCATGTTATCAGTGCAAAATTTTTACATTTACTTGCATTATTTATACATACGTTAAAGTATACTGATGGTATTAAAAATAAAGAAAATCATGTAATACCTTTACTTTTACCTATGGATTTGGTGAAATGGTTCCATGAAGAAAGCATTTCCAGACAAAAAGAGAATAAAGAAGAGGAGAGAAACAGTAAGAGTCATGAGTACATGTAAATGCAATAGTATCTGAACATGAAGAGACAAAGTATAAGCTGAGTGTCTGAAGACAAATGGAGATGCAATCAGTGTCATATTAGGGATTTAGTTTATTTCTTCCCAATCACGTACATGCAGAGAAACACAGAAATAACCCATGCTTAGATAAGAAAAACTGCCACAAATGTAACATGGACAAAGGTTAGGAGGAAAAAAACCACTGGTTTTGTTAGGTAGCAAAATTGTACTCTCAGCATTCCAGAAGCCAGGAGCAGGTGTTTTCTGCACAAATCCAATCAGCCATGCATAAATGCAAATGGACTCTTCAATGTGTACAATGTTACAAGAGCAGCATCTTCTTTAAGGAGCTATCTAAAGAGTGGTCTTGCACTTTATCTTTTATAGAATCACCCATAATTGTATTTTCTGATAAATACATTCAATTCTCTTAAACACTTTCTTATTTCTCTCACCTCTTTTGAGTTATTGTATTGCAAGAGAGGGAGTTGAGGAGGCAGGAAGGACAAAAGCTTACGGAGCAAACAAAAAAAAAAAAAAAACAACTCAAAAAATTAAATAAGAAAAAGATGTGACTAAAACCATGTGCTTCTTTGCAGCCAAAGACAGCTTTTCAAGCATTTGCCCATCGGTTGCAATGATGGATTCAAAGCAGCTACAGAACAAGAAGAAACAATGAAAGCAGAGTGGAAAAGGAACAGAGCCCATACCTTGGTCGCCCATCATCAGGTGCGCCAGACCTTGAAGGGAAACAAGAGCACAGTCAGCAATGAACAAGGGAGCACGGGAAGGTGGTGTTGTCACACTGACAAAAATGTTTTGTGACAGGCATCTGTTTCCTATAAGATGTCTGTATCACAGAGAGAAATCAAAGAGCATTTTTCAACCACTGGTTGGAATGCTTTGGGCTACGAGTAACAGAACTGCAATTCAAACACTGGGTGCTGATTTATTGTGTATTTTTTTTTTTTCTGTGCAGTACTTGCAATGCCAGAAAATAATACAATGCTTTCAAATCCAACCAATTCCTTTAATAATCAGTCTGTCTTTATCATATTTTGATCATTATTATTATTATTGCTTTGAACTCTTTGCTGAGAGGACTTCCTGTCCTCTACATGTGAAATAATGTTTGAACCCTGGAGAAGTTTAAAGCTGAAAAATGGGCTGGGTCTGGTCTTTTTCCCCTCATAAAAATGAGCATTTCAGGTAATTAAATAAAATTTCATCATCACATTGAAATGATAATGCAAAGAATGTCTCCTTATTTGTGTGAAATATGACAGTAGAATGAATTCGTTTCAGAGAAGGCAAATCATTACATATGCAATATAAAATACATAGAAACAAAGAAAATTTAAGTGTTGGCTTCTGCAACTACTTCATAAATTTGTGAGAAATAGATTTTGCTTTATACTTATATTGTGAGATGAAATCTCATCACACCAGAATAGGTCTAGTGACGTTTCAAAGCAGATGTCCATAATGATAATTACTCATCCAGAGCCAAATTTCGTTACTCTTCAAGAAAAATATGCAACTTTTAAAATTCATGATAATAAAATAATACTTAAATCTCATTGATTATAATGTAATGTTGGGAGAATATTTTTCTTAGATATATGAAGGTTTTTCATTTTTTATGTCTGATTTAAAAAACAGGTTTATTCTTGTTGAATTTAGCTGTTTTAGGATCCATTTCAGAAGTTACTGGTTTTTCATGCATTAAATGTGCTCCTCTTCTCCAAAAGCCATACATTATTTTCTTAATTGCAATTAATTGAAATTAATTCACACAAAGAAGGTGAGAAATAAAATATCCTTCTCTTTATTGGAAAGCAGACATCCTAGAGAGAGAATTTCTGTGATTTCTAATTCACAAAGAAAATTAGGTGCACAAATGACTCACGCTACTTGGGGGTAGTTCAAAGAAGATACTCCTGACTCCAATCAGTCTAAATGATTTGTCTCTTATCATTTTCAAATCTCAAGTGATGTTCCAAGTAGACTAACAATGGTTTTGTTGAATTATTGCTTTTTAATGTCACCAGTTTTAGATGTGTAGTTAAACTGAAGGGCCTGATGTGCCTCATCTCTTGTGCAATAAATTCTGTTTCCAAATACAGAGCTCTGCAGCTGGTGGGATTACCTGGGGCTCACAGCAATGTAAATGAAAGCTGACTGTGATCCTGAAGGGATGCCTGCATCAGCATTGCTTGGGAAGCCTCACACAGTTGTACTGGCAGTTTGCAGCTTGTGAAAGAGAACAGAAATGTTTTCAGGGATGTTCCTTCTCTGTAAGTGTTGCTGCAAGAGAGGCTGACTGAATAGACAGAGTATAAAGACCAGGTGATATTTTTAATTCATTCTTTTAGTCCTGGGTGTCCTTGCTTGGATCCACTGCCACGTGACCTTTTGGAACTATCAGTTTCTTCTTGTGATTGATTAACTTGTCTTTTGGATCTTAACTTTTGGTGTTGGCAACTATAGCAAGAAATCTCATACTTTTGACTTGACCCTAACTGTATTGGATACAGGGAAATTTAAACCAGTTGGACATTGCAACATCTCTTTCTTTAATGAAACAGTCACTTTTCAGCCACTACCTTATGTGAGATCATTCAGCCCTTAGAGAAGGTTTAAAACAAATCACTGTACTGTCTCCCAGGGGAATGCAAGGAATGTGATCTCACATTTACATATGAACTTCATAGCTATACAAACCTAAACAAAAGTATAGCTTCAGATTATCTCTGCTTGATAGCTATTATTTTTGTTAAAATGATATGTAAGTTCCAAATAGATGACTTTGACATAATTTGGGAAAAAAAATGTAAACAGGAGAAGTGACTCTCAAAAACATTATAAAAACTATTTGAATTTTAAGTCACTTACAGTGTTTGATGAAGAAAGGCAGTCAACTGATTGTAAAAGACATACACTGCTCAAACAAAACATCCACCAATTAAAAAATTCAGTACTGCTCCTCAAGACACTGTAATTTGTTTCTCTCTCTGTGTTACTTTATTTTCAAGCAGCAAGGTCACCTATACTTCCTTGTCAAAGGCACATGATGATACTTACCTTATTTTATACTTTTGCAATCTATGGATGAAGGCTATTGAAGAGTGAAGAATTACTAGTACTTTACCTGTTCATTCCACAGAATGGTTTAAAATGATACAGCTAAATCTGCCATGATAGCAATCACTGCTAGATTTGCAAAATGAAAGTCTGCTTATAATAGACCTGGGAAATTTTATCCTTAAGTGGCCATGTATAGACATCCCATACATTGAAAATACTCATTTGTGCACCATTACTTCAATTTCTTTATGAATTAGGAATTCAAGATTTAGAAGGAAGGCTCATTTGTGATTCACTCCAACTTTCTCCTGAGCTTGCTTCTGAGAGGAGACAGTTAAGGAGCACAGAGTGGGACAGTGGAAGGGGATATGAAGATAGGATATTTTCGTAATTTGGTGTGTGAGTTCCATGCAGAGCACAGGCCAAAAAAAAAAAATTTAAACATGGTAAACCTGCAGTGAAGGTATAAAAATGTAGTACAACTTCAGTAAAATGAAAAAAACAGTAGCCTTTTTTACCAGCAGTATATACAAAATTGAATATTACATATTTCTTTTTGTTTATGTCATCTAATTTACAGAGGTGCTCAGATATCACAGAGATCAAAGATGGAAAATTTTAGCTCATATTTCAAGTTGTGCTTTGGATACACAATTTTATGCTTCAATTTTTAAAATATTCATGCTTTGTAATTTCAATGTATGCCTAAGTATCCAGACCTGTGTTGGAATAAATTTAAGGTTGCAGTTTTAAGAATTAGGTTCAGGTAAAGTCTGGATTAACTGTTATCCAGGTTTTATCTTGTATTGCTGTGCATAAATGAATATGGGAAATGCAACTGAAACTCCTTATCTAGTTATACTGCACCTAATTCAAATTTTGAGACTCATGTTGACATCAGCAAGAGTTTTATGCACAGATCAAATACAAGATTAGGTAGTTATTTCTAGGCTTTTATGTTTTTCAGCTAGAATTCCTATGCCAGTGTTGCTGAATACATTTTCATCTCACAAGGAAAATGAAATTTTATTGACATGTGCCCACCAGTAAAGCACCAGAATTGTCTGAATTTTCCTTCACCTTGGGAAAACATATATATTGATAAATTTGCAGAGCATCATCTATGTGCTAAATCTGAGCACCTGTCTTCACCCTTGAATACAGCAGCATAGAGAAATGAAGCACTAGCACTTCAAGTCTTCTTGAGAAAATCACCCCTGAACAAGCAAGCAGTGGCCCATGGTGAGTTGAAACCTGAATGAACTCAGGCCCCAGAGTGGCTCACACCTGGGTCAGAGTCATTCCAGGACAGTCACTATGCACAAGTTAGTTTACAAAGTCCTTGTTTTTAAAATAAATTTTAAAATATTGGAATGAAATAAAATGAAAGCATGTTTTCAGTTTAGATAGGTAAACTAATCTTTTCAAATAAATGATTGTTTATCCAGTATGCAAAGATTCACCCAAGAAAGACTTTTAAAGACATTTGTACATAAAAAAAAAAACAAAACACCTGCAGTTTTTGGCTTGTTAGCAAAAAGACTTTAAAACTATCTTAATTTTTGCATGTTTTACCAGCTAATAGACTTACTTACCAATATTCAGGATAGATGGCATTGTGCCTTAGTTTCCACTGCCCAATGCCATGCTTTCTTTAAAGGGACTTAATTACATACCAACATAATTATTGAAATCACATTCTGCTTCTTTCAGAGTGTCCAAAAGGCAAGTACATTATGCTGGAAATTTAGACAAAAAACCTGTTTTCCTAAAGCTTTGTGCTGTAAAGGATATTAGAGTAAGCAAAGTTTGTGGTATTAAAGAGAAAAGTGCTTTCCATTTTCCTAAGCAATTAAAAGTTGGGAATTTAACATGCATTACTATCTTATTGGGAGGATTTAGGCTCCACACTAATGAAACAAATAGTTTCTTGAATTGTTTTTCATACAGAACACGATAAGAAATCAGTCCTGCAAATCTCCAGAAAAATTTTGGATATGGTATCAGTCACATGAGTACAAATTCTGTTGTTTCAGTGGGGATATTCTTGAATTACAGAATAAGGCCAAGGAGCCTTGCCTGTGTTCTGTATGAAAAAATAAATCACATCTATTTAATAAATTTGTATGCCTATATGGAGGAAAAAATACAACTTACCGTACTGAATGATATGTGTACTTTTATAACATTAAGCAGAAGGAAAAAAAACCCACTGAACAGAGGGGAAAAACAAGAGCTTAGGAAAATAAGGTAGAAAGCACCCACCTTCCACATAGTTGTCTTCTGTAAGCACATAACAGGGAAGGAGAGAAAAGGAAAACATTCATTAAGCAGCATGCAGACTGGAACTTGCCATTGCATGTCTTTATCATGCAAGGCATCAAATACAACATGCAAGTGCTCCATTGCTACAATCCAGAGGGAAAAACAAAAGCACCAGGGAAGCAGTGTTTCCTCTACTTAACAAAATGTATGTGATATGAAACAAATTACTCTTGCCAAAGTGCAAATATTGTAGGGGATTTAGTGCAGCTTTTTGTACATGCAACTATCATTATTGTTAGTTATTCATCAGAGAGTTTCTTGTAAGACTTTTGTAACTATATACTTTAAAACCACCAGTCATTTGTTACAGAGATTCTAAACTCATTTGGTTCTACTTTCCCATTCTGAATTTTCCTGGATGATAAAGTAGATGATTTTAGACTCCATATAATTTAAATGCTTGAATATGCTGTGAAGATGTTACCACAAGCAGCATGGCTGATCCTGCACTCATTAGAGAGGCACTCTGGTCCTTGAATCAAATCTCCAAATCCAGCAGGGAAAAAGTGGAACTTAAACTGGGTGGAATAACTCAGAATTGTTGGATCATGTCCTACAGAATTGGTCAGCACCAGTAACTTGCACATTGTAAAAAAAATCAATCAATTCTCTGCCTTTTACAGCCAGCAAAGGCCACAGCAGTGCCAAGGACAGGTTCTGCCCCTCAATTAGATCAAAGGGCACTTTGCCTAAGGAAAGGCTGCTACCAACAGTGTTTTCCATTGTTTATACCCAATCCAACATCAATATGGGACACAGGAAAGAATGTTCCCCCAAAGCTTACAAAGCAACAGGGGACTAAGAATTGAGCTTCAGTTAAGAGGACAGAATTTAAAGCTGAGAAACAGCCTCAGTGTCCTAAAACTCATGTTAGTCTTTATAGTTCTCAGCTACTCCACTCAGAAGGTAACTTTGAGGGAGTATTTCTCTGATACCCATTCTGATCATGACTGAGGAGGGAACAGGAGAGAGAAAATGGGGAAGGTAAAATAACAAAGGAAAAGCATCAGAGAAGTCAAGGAGATGGACGGTGTGGAGCCAACAGAGATGGGGAAGGTGATAACACAGCAGTCTGGCTGCCTGGAGATCTCTCGTGCAGTTTATGCCATCTCCACCAGCTCCTCCTGGGGAGGGAGCACACAGAAGCCAGTGCAAATTGAAGGCCCATTCTGCCATTATTGGTCACTTCTCATGGAGTCATCACACAGGAATAGTGCCTTTTCATGTGACCATGAAGCTAAACTAATTTTGATGTATTGTAACCCAATAAAAAAATAAAACAAGTTACACAGAATGGGCCTAAATTATATTTTTTTAAGCACAGTAATTTCCTCACAGAATGTGCCACTTATCATAGTAAAAATCCTTTATAAGTTAATGCCAGAAAACAATGACAAATGTCATCAAAACTCGACAGTATTCCAACAAATAATTTGAAAAGTTTATCATTTTAAAAATAACAACTGTGATAAATGATGAATAATAAGGATTTAGGGGTGTAGTTATACAGTTAGGTACTATAATTTGCATTTTTCATTCACATGCTCTAAATCAAGATACAGAATAAAATTCACTGAGATGATGAAGAACACCCAGTCTCACAAAATAAAGATATGTTCTATACACAATGTAAATAGGAGGGATATTTGGAGCACCTCTTAGCAAAACTTTTCTGGAAGAGACTTCTACTGTTAACTGCATACATACATTTCCTTTCTTTAAGTAAAAAAACCCCAGCCAAACTCAATGAAAAATAAATTAGTTATTTCAATTATCGTATAACTTCAGGCTCTTTCATCTTCCTGGTTATCACTGTTGGTGCATTGCAACACCAACATTGTCATGGTGTTCTTTTTGGTGGCATGTTTAGTTAATACAATTAAGTTCAGTGCTTCATGATGTCAGAGTCAAAGAAAAGGCTTCTGAAAATGACATCATAGGTAGGATTGGATGGTTAAACTCTTCAGGCTACAGGGTTTAGTATATCCTGCTTTATACCATGAGTCCTCCTCTTAGCATAATCAGAATGCCTTTTTTGATGACTTTCACAAGAAAGATTTATACTAGATGAGCAGCTTCCCCTAAATGTCTGACTGATTAAACTTTCAGTGATAGCAAGTTAAGCTATCAAAACATTTTGAATGTGAATTAAACTCTGTGAATTAAACAGTGCATATAACCAAACCCTTATGCACTAGTAAACAACAATGAAAATTCATTCTTCTCCAGGTTTTAGTCATGGTAAGTTAAACCATCTTAAACAGTTTTGCAATGTAAGAAAAAAATTAGTTCAGCTTCTTTATGGCACTTTACAAGACTTTTACATTAGATTAGCATTGAGCACTTTAATTAAGGTAGTTTGTTTGTGATGGCTGATACATTTCCATATCACCAACACTTCACTTGGCTTTCTTCATTCCCATTTTCTAGGCATGGCCTATTCTTCTAAGCAGAATCTAAGAAGCCAGAAGACCCAAATTCTAGCCTTGCTTTTTTTTATTAATTTTGCTTACTCCAGCCAGTCCTAAAACAAAACAAAACAAAAAAAAAAAACCAAAGAAAAAAACAAAGAAAAAAACAAAGAAAAAATAAATACCATTGAAAGCCATATATACTATAAAGTTGCAGTTCAGAGGGAACAAAATTTTCCTTATTTAAATCAGGAGTAACTACATTTAGGTAATTAGATTTGCATTGGTGCAAAATTTCTGTACCTGGAAGAGAGTAGACCCACACTACACATTTCTGTAGCTGCTGATGATACAGCCATGCACAGAATTTACCCACATTTCTATCCATCCACTCTGAGTGATCTGATCATCTACTGAGCAGCTCTGTTAACAGCAGTGGAACCCAAGGTTTTCAGGATCCAAAATGCCAACCCCAAATGCTGCAGGCAGTAACACAGAGCAGCTCTTTTGTTTTCTGCACTAGCTGATCGTACCAAGGGCTTTTCACCCTGAAAATGGGTGACTTTCTCTTCAGCATTCTGACTTCAAAGAGATGTGGGGATTTTTCTGTTTTTCACATTGCACCAAGCTCCTCACTTGAAGAACTAGAGAGTTCCTACCCACAGAAAATGCTTATTTCCAAGATCTTCTCCCATGCCCACCACCAGAAAAATTAATTGCCCTGCTACTTTCTGTGTTTGCAACCTAATTCCTCCAGCCAAAGTCTGCTTTCAGTGCTATGTGTGTAATCTGTTGACTGTGCATATTGAGCCAAATACTGAATTGATTTAAATCTGGTGTGACACAGTCGAAATCAGAGGAACTGTACAACTTACACAGGCTGTGAATCTGGCTTATTATCCTCAGATGAATTGTCTCAGGCTGTCCCTACTGAACTGAGAGCAGATTCTGCATCTTTTTTTTTTTTTTTTTTTTTTGCAGCAAAAGCGCAACTAATTCTAATTATTTTAGCATATCACTGTGATTTAGTGATATGGAAATGGGAATCATATTTTTAAGTACGTTTTTACTAATTAAAGAATTGTTTTAATATTCAGTGATTCTTCATAGAAACCTTGACTTGAAAAAAAAAAATCAAAACCTGACTCTTTCTATATTTAGTGGTTATTTCAGCTATTACATTTTGTTCATCTGTTAGAGAATTTACACCTTAGCCACACAATTATGTAAGAACTGTATTTTCATGACAAACAGAAGAAATTACAAAAACAGAAACAACACTATAAGAAATAGCATATTAGCAGAGGGATTTTTATGGTGCTTTTTCTTTTTTTCATGACAATTTAGTTCACAATCACATTCTAGCAAGGAAGGATATAACATACTGTAGACATATTTTATGAAATTTCAAAAGGGATTCAGAAGTATGGCAAGTGGTGAAATAGCATGAAATAAAACTGTATTATGAAGGTGTCTTGCAACAAAATTGATGGCTAGAAGCTTAAGATACAAAATTTTGTTTTTCTCAAAGAATAATGCATAATTATACGTCTCTCTAAATTTATCTACCACAAAAACCTGTACTTGGAAATATAATTTCAGGAGGCAGCTTTATCTGTGGAACTGCTCCCACCATTTCTTGGATAGTGTAATTTAGCCTGTCCCATCCATTTCTCAAATTGAGAGAGAAATAGGTTTTATTGACATTGGGTTCAAAACAAAGTATTTAGAAAGGATGTGAAAATATGAAGCATGCTATGAAGCATGTTATAAAGCATGAACAGTCATGTAGTCAATAACGATGAACTAAAGCAATAAATTGAATAGCCATGGTCATGAGCATTGATCCTCTCATGTGCTCTGTTCCATTAGGATTATTTGCATTTTTTCTAAAATGTACTTTTACTGTACTGCACATATTGATTGCCATTATTGACTGTAATTATGAATAATCAGAAATGAATTATAAAGATACCTAATTCAGTACTTTAATTTTGTTGTAGCCCTCTTGAGTACGGAGTAAACAGGGAAACACCATTTCCCAAATCTGTTGGGATTCTTAAACTAAATCTAGAAATCCACCAAGAATCAAAGCAAGAAGGCTCAGGATTTCCTATGTTTCCACATGGCTCCACTAGGTCTGAAATCTTAGTCTCCACACAGCTTTGGATAGACCCATTCAGAGGACTTTCCAGTGCAGTTGGTAAAAATATTACAGAGACTTTATTGATATATTTTGGGTGGGAAGCAGAAATTTCAGAATAACAGGAGTTTGGGCCCATTTAGTTTCATCCTCTACCTACATCTCTTTGAGGATTCCTTCTTTTCTGGATTGCCCTATTCAGGACTTGGGAGAAAAGGCGAGATCATGTCAGGATCACTAATGGACTGCCTTCACTGAAAATAAGGACAAGGCTTTCTGACAAATGAAGATCATTAGGGCACAATTAGATATTTTTTACCAGATTTTTACAAGACAAAGCCATCAGCACACATTCAGCATGCTCCTGTAAACACTAGTAACATCCATTAATTTATTTTAAGTGAGGCCATCTTTTCTGGACAGCATCCAAAAGTGCTTTGAAAAATCAAATAATGACAAGATCATTTAAGTTGAGCTAATATAGGTGTACTCCAAGTGTGAAGCAGCAAGGGGGGCAGTGAGGGAGTCAGCCAGACTTCACCCCTAACAAACCAGGCATTTATCAAAGTCAGGGTCAGGCTGAGATTTCCTACCAGAAGTCTTTTGAGGTGGTTATGCTAAGCAGTCCCAGTTCTCTCCCCTGACTGGTTGTTATTTGCCACATTTTTTTACTTATTCCTAATCCCAGTTTGTGATTGGACCCTTACCTACCTTATATATTGCTAGGCCTGCCCCATTTCTTGGTCTTTGGAGTTTGACCCTGTACTGCACACAGCTTCTGGGCACTGTCCCTGGTTTTTTTTTCAATTAAAGTGTTTCTTTTCCAGGCAACTCCAACATTGTCACTCCTTTATTTTCATCACCCTCACCCTAGAGGGAGGTGAACCCTAGAGGTCTGTCACAGCCACCCTCACTATGACAGGGCAGTGCAAGTTTTGAGTGCACAAGCAAAGAAATAATGAAATAGAAAACAGCATTATTTTTGTGGCATAACTGAAACCATTACCATGTTTAGTTCCAGTGGTCATATAGTTAAATGAAGTAAAAAATAAGAGAGGTTTCAGGAGAAAAAGTTCTCCACAGTCATTCACGCTATTAAAAGCCTAAGAAAACTCAGCAACCTTGTCTTACAAAGAAAGCCCTAAAATGCTCAATCTGTTGAATATACAACTGTCCAAAGTTCCTGATAGCTTAGGATAGAAGTTCTTTCAACCAGGCAAAGACTGTGATCAAGAGTCAGAAAAGTTCAGACTGAAAAGAAGACAAAAATATTCCATAAAGATAAAGTAAGCATTGGCAATTATAGGAAATTCTTCCCTGAAGTCTTCAGAGCCTTTCTCTAACAGAGACTGTGTATCAACCACTGTTTTTTGGGCTGCATTTTAGGAATCACTGGAAGAGATTCTGTCTTTTAACATTTAGGAGGTCAGGTTAACATTTTCATAGTGGAACATTCTGGACAGAACTCCTATGAATCTATAAATTTTCTCTAGTTAAATGAGAACAGAAATCAAGCATAAACAGCAGAAAATACTTTGACATCCTGTTAAACAGAAAAGTGTTCAAATAAATTGTTTTCTCAGAACCAATCTCTGCATCCTTTACAAAAATATTTCACTGAGAAATATTTCCTGTGAAGAACTCAAATATAATGGGTGGAAAAAAACAATTCGGACAAATACCTATTATCCCTATGGTTCACAACAAGACAAAATCTCCAGTCACAATTTACTTCCAACACCTGCTACATTTTTTAATACCTTCTCCAAGTATCTGAGAAACAGATGAGAAACATAATCAAAATCAAGACATTATTAAATCACTACTCTTTCTGAGGCAACACTTTTTTGGTGCTATTTCATTCCTGGGCAGATTTATCACTTTTCTAATGGTTCTTATCACAAGTGTATCAAGCATGAAGACATTCAACATTGCTTTAGTATAATACTACTAATTTGTGATGATTTTATTGCTATGTATTTTTAAATACTGCACATATAAATGGGATTTTGTGTACTTGGATCCACAGGAGTTGACAAATAAGCACATCTTTGATACTTTCATCTCCTTTTTCTCAACTGCTTCCTGAAACTGGCAATTTTGGAAAGTTACTTGCTCTCTTCTGTTAATAGTTTTTACCATACTAACTTCTACAGTCTCAGTGGAGAGATCACGTATATATAAAAATGACTGCTTTTTAATTGCATTACAATCCCAAGCAATTTTACTTTGGCCATATTTTCCCAACCCATTAATTTATTTTTTTTTCTCCAAAATAGGTCTTGCTACTCTCATATTTACTACACTTGTGATCTGCCTATAATACATCAAATCTTTAAAGAAATTTTAATCGGTCACTGGGACAAGCATTCCTGAATCTCTGTCATGGCTATAGTAACTAAAATCAGGAACCATTTTTTTTTTTATTTTAATAACTGAATTTAATAATATTAATAGAGTAATGAAAAGAGGAATCAATTATTTGTATATGTGAGGGTGAATCAAATAACCACATTCCCTCCTTAGTATCTTACTTTCCATGTACAAGTAGGAAATGAAACACAATGTATATCTATGAATTTTGCTCAGTAATCAGATATTCTTTAAGAACTGCTGCTCTTTTCCCATTTATCCTCTGGAACTATCTCTGTGGATTTGAAAAATTCAATTTCTACTGAAAATCACTGGGATTTACACACTTTACCTTGCTTTGTCCATTAGGACTTCTTCCCTGTAATCACTAAAGGTTTAATTTCCTATCATGGGGCATGGATAGACTGATTAGAACTACAAACTGACTGGATATGGTTCACTTTACTACTCCTTTTTTTCTTCTTGGCATTATTTTAATTCCTTTGGATTTTCCTTCAGTTTTGCCCTGCTGGGTATATGGCTTGAAAATATATTTTCAGGCTATTCCTATCAAAACATTTCATACAGAATTAACTCCTCTGGTTAGCAGAGAGCAATGTCAAGTACAGATTATGTTCTATGAAAGTGATGTGGAGTGACATAGATATTTCTATTTCAAGAATACCTGCTTTGGCATTAATTTGAGACATTCATAATGAAACTTATTTCAACACATTCTTTAATAAACAGCTGTGACACAAGGAATAAAGATTTTTTTGGGATTACTTATGCCTGTTTTGATGTATGTGAGAGTAGAAATATGCCCAACATTCCCTTGTTGTACTGTGCTTTGTCAATTTGTCCTCTTGGATAGTCAATTATGGCTATCCAAGAGACTGCAAATTCAGGTCCAGTTGCTATCAGAAGAAATCAAATCCCTCTCCAATCATCCTTTCAGCAAAACTGGTCTCATAGACCCATTAATAGAATAGGATTAGCTGAGCTGACAGAGAGTAAAAATGCTGTGCAGTGATTGAATGGCAGAAGCAATTTTCCAACTGGATGGCAGCTTTACGGAGGCGATGAGCCAGAGGATAACATGAACAGGACACTCAAAGGAGGAAAGGTTGTGGGTTTTGTCCATGAGAGAGATATTATTTTTACACAATACTTCCTAAAACTTTTCTACTGTTTTTTATTTTATGGTGTACTGGCAGGTATCGACACTCACACAATCTCAACTGTGCAAATACAGCATTTATTTCCCCTTTATAGAACTTACTAAGGAGTGAAGACACGTGACTGCACATTTTGCCTATCTTTGAGATATTCACTCAGGCCCTGACTTTGTAGCTGGATATTTGTGTGTTCCCAGACTGGTACAACATCAAAATTAGCAGGATAGCCTGCAAAGCCAGCCATATTTTTGTATTCACACACTGTCTTTATCTTAAAAAAAGAGAGAAAGGTTTATGTGCTATCTGGATGCACTGACTTTGACACAGGCGGCTGAAGAGAATTTGATATGAAGTGTTCTTGAGAGTTAGCAGCTAAAAATGTAGAAGACACACTGTACACAATTAAAAATAGAGTACCAATATTCAAAATCACTTTGTTGTACAGTTCTTTAGCTCACCACCATGAAATTTTCTTGGCTTCTACTGAGATTCATTTTGTGAATGCGAACTGAGCTGAAGCTGCCTTTGGAAGACATTAGAATGATACAGAAAAAGGCTTCTCATTTATATGGGAGTTTCCTCTGAAGTGAATAGAGCTGTACTCTGGAAGTCAGCATACTGTAACCGAGTCCTTAATTTGACATCAAATTAAAATTTAATCATAGCTATCTGTGACTGCAAGTGAACAAAATAGATATCTTTATTTTTTTTAAATGAAGTTAATTTTCTCCTTTACTAGTCTACAATCATTTCAATCCTAATGTTGAATGTTATTCTGATTAATTAGTTACAGATAATGACAATCTAATTACAACAAATTTTACAAAAAAAAAAAAAAATCAACATTTCTTCAGTTAAAATCTGGTCATCCTTACCTAAAGTAAGAACTGATACATTTCTTCTTTCTTCTACAGAAATTGGATTTTTAAAAAATTATTATTTTTTTGTGGCCATGTGAGTGCCTGGATTGAGCTTCCATGTGTCCAGAGTACTTACACACATTGCAACCAGTGAGGTGCTTTAGAGCTATTATTGATTTTCATTAATCACTTTAATATAAATTGGTTAAACTCTTATTTTTTTGGTATGAGATTATAAATTGTAACTTTTCTAACATTCCTAAGTGATGCAACAAATGTTCAGGCATTAGTTTAGTATAGGTGAAAAAGGTGGCTCTGAGAAGGAGAAACCATACCTGATGTGGTTTTGCAAACCCATGGTGTTAGGGTGAGCTACACTGATTTATCATCTATGACTGTTCCCATCTCAAAACTGCATAAATAAAATTTATAGTGGTAGTAGATAGTAGTAAATATTTCAAAATAGTCCCATGTTTGGGGTTTATAGAAATTAACCCAAAACATTCTCTTCCTAAGAGCTAATCAGTAGCACAGAATCAGAGAATCACAGAATCACAGAATCACACAATGACTAAGGTAGAAAAGACCTCACGTGGTCCAATCTCCCTGTGCATACCAGATCACCTAGAGCTGATGGCCCAGGGTGGTTCTCAGATGGCTCTGGAATACATCCTGTGTTGGAAACTCCACCATCTCTCTGGGTAAGCTGTGCTGTACCTAAGGGAATCTTACGGGTGACAGTGCCAAAGTCTTTACTGAAGTCCAGGCAGGCAACACTCAGTGTTCTGCTCTCATCTACCACATCAGTCAAACTATCACAGAAGTTTATGAAGTCAGTCAAGCATGACTTACCCTTGGTGAAGCCATGCTAACTACTCCTGATGATTTCTCATCCTTAGTGTCCCTGGAAATGGTTTCCAGGATTAGCTGCTCCATCTTTTTCTCAGACTTTTAAGAGACTCTTAAGACTCAGACAGTGATTCTTATCAGCTTCCTGGTCCTTCTTTCCCTTCTTGAAATGGAAATAACATTTGCCCTCTTCCCTATTTGGGAACTTCTCTCAGCTACCATGAGTAATCAAAGACTATCTAGAATGGCCTCACAATGACAGGTGACAGTTCCCTCAGCATATATGGTTGTATCCATCAGGTGCCATGGATTTACATTTGGGCAGTTTGCATAAGTATTCTCTGACATGATCCCCTTCCACCAAGGGTACATTGTCCTACGTCTACCCTTTCTCCTTTTTCTCAGGGACCTGGGATTCCTGAAGGCTGATTCAAAAAGGCATTTAAGACCTCATTCTTTTTTTGTGTCCTGTATCACCATGTCCCCTGCCTTGTGGCCAATGGATCCACATTTTCCCTGGTCTTTTTGTCAGTAATGTACTTATAGTAGCCCTTCTTGTTGTTTGACATTCCTGGACAATTTCAGCATTAGGGCTTTGGCTTTCTTCATTTCACTCTTGAGTACTCAGACAGTGCTTCTGTATTCCTCCCATCCCTACTTGTCCTTGCTTCCACCCTTTGTAGGCTTTTTTTTTCTTTTCTTTTCTTTCTTGTGTGGAGGTGATCCATAAATATTAACCTGCTTTCTTGGACCCTTTTCTTTCCCTGTGCTTTATCCCATGGGACTCTTCTGAGCAGATCTTTGCAGAAGCCGAGATCAGCTCTTCTGAAGGCAATGGCTGTGGGCTTTCTTCTCACTCTTCTCTGTGTCTTCAGAGTCCTCAACTCCACCATGGCCACTGCAGACAAAGTTGGCTGATCTTCACATTCCGAATGAGCCCCTCCTTTCGGTGCATCTGGTCCAGGCTGTAATTGGCTCCACTCTTATTTGGAGGTGGAAGTTATGAATACCCTCCAGGAGCCTCCCTGACTGCTTATACCCTGCCACATTGTCCCCCAGCAGACACCATGGTGGCTGACATTCCCTGTGAGGACCAGGGCCTGTGAGTGTGAAGCTCCTCCTATCTGTCCATAGGTCTCATCAGCTTGTTCTTCCTGGTCCAGTGGATTATAACAGACACCTTCTGTAATGGCATTTTTGCCATCCTTTGTCTTCCTTAATACCTTTGTTCCTTTCTGAATTAAATTGCTCAGATCTGTATTCTGATGCTCATCTTCAATCACTTCACATTTTTTCCTAAGCCCACATTCCCTTCAGTATAGCCAACATGAAGTTATTTTTTGTTTAGTGATGTTGTAATGTAATTCATGTATCATAATATATCAGCATGGCAGCACGCTGCCAGTGAAAATGTGGGAAAGCATCTTTCCACTTTTAGCTCCTTCACAGCTGGAAAATTGGTTAGGAAAATAAAAATAAATACCAGATTCTTTAGTGAAGAGCTATTTCTAGTATAAAACTTTATCAGAAGCAATTCTAATACCTTCTCACAAAAACTCTTCCACACAAAATGTTGCCCCTGTGTTGCCCTGTAGTACAAATGAGGAGGATAGTAGGGAACACTGTAATGACCTTTCACAGGACTGAGTCAAATAGGATCTTAGAAGGAAATTAATTAGAACATCTAAATGTACAGCTATAGAAGGAGCTACAGAGGAGACATAAATATTACTGATTCAGTAATATGAATACATATATCTATTATAATGTGTTCTGAATGTATTTCTTAGATTGCATTCTTTTGAGGTTGATCCTTAAGCATGACACAAAATGGTAATTCTTACATATTTAAAGTAAAATTTTAATAATAAGGGTATTAAGCAAACTTTCCAGCAAGAAAAATCCTGCTCTGTAAGGTAAATGCTGGCAAATAACAGAAATCTTGTTTGATTGTTAGCCCATTATTGAAATGCACACACAAATCATCTGCTTCCTAGTTTTAATTCAAGAAGAGGAGGAATAATTCTGAGGTTCCCAAAGTGGAAAAACTCCCACATCTAAACCATAATTAAAATTTCTTTCCGGCAGAGTATTTATGCCATTAGGCAATTTACAGAATTATAATGATGAAATCAAGTATCCTGTATCATATAACTTATGTATTTAATCAAGTTAACAAACCTCCCAAACAAAGCACAAACATTTCTTGCATACTTTTTTCAAAATCACATTTTCAGAACAAATAATCTTTCTGTATACTAAGAGAGAAACTCATATTTGAAGAAGGTGGAATTTCTATGAGTATATTCTGAATACATAGACCACATCAGAATATGAACATTCATGTAATAATAATGCCTTATACAATGTAAAGGGTGTATAGATGTAATGAATGCAGCCAACAGAGTGAACAATAAATGATATATTTTGGTCCAACTAGTCATATCAAAACAAAACAATCTTCACATTGAACACAGGAAAAATATTTTACTTCACTAACACAAAACTCCAGAATGTCACATCAAGCCAAGGAACAGAAATAGATCACACTGAAATGCAGGATAGGTCTCTACAAAATTCAATAAAACAAAAAACTAATGCAGAGGAAGGCATGGAATTTGTATCAATTATTAGGATTTTGATTTTTTTTATGTGTTCTTTTGTTAAGAGGAATAGTTCAAGGAACTGCGATTCTATAATTATCGTTTGTTCCAAAATAAAAACACAAAAACTGTACAAAAGCCGCTAACAACACAATTTAAATTATTTTCAATTGCAAAGCCTCTTTATATAGCAGGTTAAAAAGTCCTCGATCCATTTTCTTGTTCTGCTTTCTGCAGCTTACAGCAAGTGCCTTCTTGCTTTATGAAATGCATAATTATTCTGAAAGTGTCTATTGTGGAGAACATCTAATGCTTGTAAATAATTTGCTTCTAAGAATACAAGAAAAAAAAAATATAATCAAAGCACATTTCCCAAAACATGCTTATAATACATGGAGAGCTGTCACCTCATTTTACTTTCATTAAAACAAACCAAGTCACCCTCCCCAACATACCATTTGTTTTCAAAATACTTTAAAATATAAAGGTCTCAGGTGTTTCTCTTTTATCACTTTGAATGCCCTTCAATATTCAGTATTGACTACAGATTTTTATTCAGTCTGCATTTTAGTGCGTTCCCACTGTTTTCTGCAGTGGGCCAAATCCTTAAAATACACCACCTTGTGGTTAGGGCATGGGCACAACCCTTAAACAGCACTGATGTAATTGCTCTCTTACATCCTGCATCAAATGACACTGGCATGGATTTAAAACACCTGAAAAGACATATCCTAAATGCTACAATTAAATGACATAAAAAGGACACGTCATTTATATAATGTCCTACATGATGTATTTTCCTGTCCTCAGTAAAAAATACTCCAATGAGAAATGTAAAGTTGAAATACTCAAATCATTTAAAGAACTAGTAAAAAACGAGTTGAATAGGAAAACTGAGCAGGAATCATTCTTATGACCTACAATGGGATCCTCTTTAGAATCCATTCAGTTGTACAGAAATGTTTTCATTAATTTACACAACTGGGCTAAGGCCTGAATTGCTCCATTAATTTCATAGTTTACCTGCTGTGCCCCTACTCATCATCTGCAACTCCCACTGAGACCTCACGGTGAATCACTGGAACACAATGAGTTCACCAGTCCCCTCTCTCTGCCAGGGAAGCATTTCTAATCAATAGCTTTTAGTGCAATGGAAGTTACCACAAAGCTTTCAAGATCTGGGTTTATGTTGTAGTTAAAATGAGCTTAGTGCCATCTCTAGTGTGTAGTTACTTCACCAAGCTGCACATCATAAATTAGGTCAAGGCTGTTTGTGCAAACTGGTATTTTAGAAGATGAAACAAAAGCAACACAGAAGATGTTGATACTATTTCAGGGAAACCATCTTCATATGTTTTATTTGTGATTGCCTACATACACACATATTCAGATACATATTTAGAGGTGATTTGAGACAGTAAAAATAGGTCAAATAAATTTTTCATCTAAATTGATTTGAGTGAGTATGCAATGGGAAAATGCAGATTCTGATGGAAGATATGGTTATGTAAATCTCCACTGAGACAAGAAAGCTACTTCAAATATATGTAGACTGGTTTAAGTCCCTTAAAACAGAAGTTCAAATCTCTGGTTGAAACCCCACTAACCTCATTTAAAATTGCAATTCTTCTCTTAGAGTTCCATCATTCAACTACATACACTTCAGAGTTTAAGAAAAGGACAAAGGCATTTAGAAAAAAGAAGATCTCATAGAAGTGTTGACTATTTTTTCTTATTTGTCAAACTTTTGTAAAAAAATATCTATAGTAACAAACAATAAACAGTGTAAACCAAATCCAGTGAAGAGTGGAGTACAGATTTGGTTTGTGTAGGAGCAACACACGTTGCTTCCAAGTCCCAGTTTCTCCATGGCTGAAGAACAGTGTTTCACATGTGCTGGAAGAAAACAGTGGTACAAAGCAAAACGAAGGTTCACTCTGTAGCACTAACAGCAATCATGCTTCTCTGAAGTGAGATAAATGCCCCACTGGAAACTTCAGGTCAAGAGGAACATTGCAATGGGATTATGGGATTGGGCTGAAAAGGCTGAAGATGGCACAGAAAGTTTAGTCACTGTGCAGCAGTGATGCTCATTTGGTATCATTTGCATATAAAACTGATCCCACTTGCTAAGTAAATTGGGTATTCCCTCCTGGAATTTGATAGTTTCTCAGCAAATAGAAGGATGACATGCTTGTTAAAGAGGAAGAACAACAACAACAACAATGGGACAAGAATTAAAAACAAAAAGAGGGGGAAATAGGGTAAAGAATAGCAGTTTCTTTTGGGAAAACTATGTGTAAGAGTCAGTGTAATTTACACAGCACAATCCCATAAATCTCACTGTCCTTGGGAGGTTTTTCAGGAGTCAGTTCTTACACAAATATTTTCTGAACAATTATTAAGTATTGAAGACACCTTGTTTCTTTTTCCTCCTCATAAGCAGTGATGATTTTTTCTTTTTGTAGAAATTTTTCATTAACAAATATATTTATTGGGGCCAATTGAAGGAAACAGTACTAATATTTCAGATCTGTTTCTGTATATCTCTCTGAGCAATTCTCATGGTCATATGAAATAAACTACACTCAGTTTGTTTTGTGCTTAGGGTTATTTTTACACATTTTCTTTTAAAAATGAGCTGTAATTCCAGGCTTAGGTAGGAAAACAAAATATACAGGTAACTGCCTTTTTCCACCTTCAAAGAATAGTATAAATATATTCAGGGCAAACTATGAACACAGTTGTGATTCACTACACCATTTGAAGTCTTTGCCCATTGTGCAATTCATGGGGAATTATTGATAGCTATAAGAGGTAGCTGGAGATCAAGGCTAGACTAAGATTAGTTGAGCTTGCTACCCAGGGATTAAAAAAAGAACAAAAATTACACTCATTTATCAGTGTGAAATAGCACACCATATGCTATTGTTCAGAAAGCATTTGGCTGAACAGTCTTAAGTTATGGAGAGTCTCACTAACAATACGTCAAACAAAAGAATTCCTAAGCAATAGATTTTCTGGCAGCCTTCTCTGCCATGGAAAGCAAAGTAGTAAGTATCATTGTACAAACTATCATTGTCCTCAGTCTCTAACAGCATCTCCCACAGACTTTGAGAGATGTTGTTCATGCGAATCAAGGCTGATGTAAGAACAGCAACTTAGGCAAGGACACAGTTTTTCACTAATAAATTTGCAAATTTATATGCCCAGATGTAATTTCCAGTGCACTACCAGCAAATCTGTTACATATTGGTTTGTGAACAAAAAATTACAGAGCTAATATAAGGGTGATTGGAAGGCAAAATATTTGTAAAGAAACCAAACAACAGAAATGGGTGAACTATGAGAGAAAATAGGACACATTACCTTGTGAACCGAAACCTCTCTAGAAGGAGTTATGTGAATATCAACTCACATATAATATGCAATATCCTGTATTATGCTACAGAGATCCAAAATAAACTTCAGTAGACTCTGGAACTCTATCACACTCCTTCTTCATATGTATGGAACCCCTCCCCCTACAGCCCTCACAAAACCCATGCAGGAATTACACAGTACGTTGAAAAATCAGATTCTGAGAAAGCATTTTCATCCCGTAGGACATGAGCATCACTCCACACAGAAAATAATCACATAGTGCTGATGGTATGAAAAAGATGGAAATGACAGTTCACAAGACTACTAGTAAACAAATATCAAGAGAAAAAATGGATCTTGGTCTCTACAGGCAGCTACAGATATACTGCACTCCAGTGTGAAATAAACCAAAGCATTTAACCTTGTACTAAGGTTATATTTTGCAGGTAAACCTACTGCTTTTTTTTTGGGAAAAAAAACTCTCCTAAATTGGTTTTTCTTAGGGTTAATTCTCATCCATTCAACTTTTTTTTTTTTTTAAACGTTGGTAGGTTTTTTTTAAAGGTTTTTTTGTTTGTTTGTTTGTTTTTGTTTTTAAGTTTTTGAACTTTGATCCCTAAAAATATCTTTCCATTTTCAGGTGATTCTATACACTTGGGCTTTGAGCACTGAGCTCATAACTTTGAAGGGAGAAGTCTTTTTAGTGCACTGATGAAGTATTCACACTTCATTAAGCACAGAAACCTCTCCATGGTTCTACAATGTGTTTCATGAAAGGACCTCAGCAGTTTATTCTTATAAATGCCTCCATGCAGCAGATAGAAAATTTGGAAGTTAATATTTCTATGCAAGCAGAAGAGGTGCTTGAGACTTGTGTGAGAGGCATTCAATTGAGGTGAATGTGTGCATCTAGGACTTCTTCCTCTCACAGCTGAGCAGGAGAAAACACAATAGGGGAATTTTAAATTGGTTCAGGAAAAATGAAGAATAAAAACCATGGTAGAGGAGGCTAGGCTTAGACATATAGTTCACACAGGTGATGTCCAGATCTAGGAAAGATCAGGTAGGAATCATACAACACATACAGTATTTTATTGAAACAGGAGAATTGTTTAACTTGTGTTTAATGCTGCTTCTTTAGACTATAATATCTGTGAAAGTTGTTGCTATCTTTCACATGGTGGATTTAAGTCTAAAATTCTATTCTGTTAAGTAGGTGAAAATATGCTGTGCAGAATTTGATGAGATTTGTGACCTCCTTATTTTATTCAGCTAGGAAAATAAGGAGGGAAAGTTCCCATGGAAGTTGTTTATTGTCTAAAATCACAAAATCACAGAATATTCTGAGTTGGAGAGGACTTACAAAGATCACTGAGTCTAACTCTTAAATGAATGGCCCATATGGGGATTGAACCTTGACCTTATTAGCATCATGCTCTAAATGTTTGTTCATTCTGAGGATTCTGGTTGTTCCTCCATTTAGACTACATTTTATTTTTAGCAATTGTACTATTTGAACTACTATTTTTGCAATTCTCATAATAACAAAAAGCAGTTCTATTAGAAAGTGGGCAAGAAACAGATCAGAATCTTCTGCACCCCAGATACGTATATTTTCTTTTTAGGAAATATCTCCCAAGTGCAAATTTAATTTCTTGCAGACTTTCCCTTTTCCCTTTAGCTTTATGTCTCCTGTAGAAAGAATTGTAGATTTAATATGAAGAACAAAATGTCAAACAGAAGAAAATAAAGAAGACTTACTTTTTTTTCCACCAAGAGGAAAGTTAAAAAATCTCTTCTTATCAAGCGTAATAGAGAAGAAATGTTGTTATATATGCAGAAAAACTTTCTCAGGAGAGAAATATAGAAGAGAAATATTCAGTTCAGTTGGGTCCAAAACTACAAGGTCTTCAAAAAGCAACCAGAACAACAAAAGCACCACACATTATTCATTGCAACAACATTACGTGCCAAAACATCAAGCCACTTCAGGAAAGAGGTAAATACAAACAATTCCCTTAGACTTCCTCATCCACCTCTAGAATACAGGATCTAAAACACACAGACACAAGAAGCAGCCAAGGTTCACCCAAGGTTTGTGTCATTCCAGACTTAATTCTGCCATTTCTTGGGCTACTCATGACCCTGTAAATTTCAAACCAAGCAAACTGAAATAATGTTTGTGTTGCTAAATTCTGTTCCTATTTCTAATTATTCTAGAAAAACAGTGACATGGCTCCATTTTTTCTACCACCACCATCCTCTGTCTTGTCCCCTCCCTTTTTCCAGTAACAAACTCCTGCTGAAACTCTCATTCCCTGTGGTTAGTCAACATAAAAACAATCTGTATTTTTCCATGATCTGGCTATGGGAGTTAGGAAGGGGGGGAAAAAAAAACAAGTCATAATTTATAACCTAAAGGCAAAAATATTTAATATTAAAATCAAATAACCACATACTGAATTATTACAGCCCCTAGCAGCTTTTGTCTTTGGCCTTTAGTGTAGTGGAATATCTAATTCTGTGGCCACCAGCTGATAAGCAGAATATTTTACCAGGGATGTATCAATGTAATCAATTATGATAAAAACCAGAACCATACAGCATGTTTTTCTGTCTTAATATAGGATAAACTCTATCTATGTCAGTTCTTATAATATTTATTTAAAATCTTCTCATCTCCCATTACATCTATTTCAGTGTTTCACTATTTGCATCATTAAAAAAGATCTTCCTACTTTTTAAAATTATAATTATTGCTGCAATTTACCCCATTAAGTCTTCTCCTGTTCATCATTGATAAAAACCCCAAATTATTTATTTTCTTTTTATACCACTCTTTACAAACTCTTTGCCATCAGGTCCTCCCTCAGTCATTTCTTCTGTATGGTACATAACCCAAACTGTTTAGTTTTTTATTCCATAGTTCTGTTTTGTTTCTGACATGAAATGAAATGGTTAAAACTAAAAGCAGAATTCCAGGCTTGAGTACTGCCCTGAGCAGAATTGGATAATTACTTCACCATGTCTTACAAGCTATATTTCCATTTACAAGAGATAAAATGTTCCCTAGATTTTTTTACAACTTCATGGCTTTGCTAACCCCTGTACAGAATGTGATACATGCAGACTCACAGATTCTTTTTGAAAGAAACAGTATTTCACCAAGTTTTTTCTACACCATATTTTTGCTGTCCATAATTTCTTCCTACGCCTAGCACCTTCCACTTGCTTCCACAGAGTTTTAACATATCTTTTGGTCCTTTTCTCTAATTTGTCAAAGCTGATTTTGAATTCAAAGCTTGCTCTTGAATATGTGGTTTCTCTTCCCTAGCTCTGCATTATCACATTTAATAAACTTGGTCTGTGCTCTTACCATCCAGGCTGATTAAATGAAAATAGCAAAGAATTGATTCCAGGAGGAATGCCTTGTGGTTGGTTTGTCCTTTCACTTTGACAGGCAATTACTGGCAACTCTCACAGTTATCCAGACAACTTTGCATGCAATTTACTACTAATTTAGAAACTTAATGTAGCCCAAGATTCTCTAGCTTGCTTAAGAGAGTACCATGCTAGACAGTGCCTAAAGATTTGTTCAGGATTACACAGCATCTGCTGCTTCTTGACACTCTCTAGCAATTGTTGAAGAATTCGTTTATTGCAATTTGTTGCTGACCATCTCTTTCTTGCCTTGCTAATGCTAAAAAATCTTTTTCTTGATTATTTGTTCCAAAGTCTACCAGGAACTGAAATTAGCCTGGCAAGCTAGACTTGGCTGTTTTTTATTGCAAATTTAAAATCTGGCACTAATGTACCCCTTTTGCAGCCTTTGAAAACATCATATACCTTTAGGAATATTCTTATAGGAAACCCCCAATAGAGGCTAGGTTGCTTCTGGCCAGCATTCTGTTAAATATCAAGGTGCATTTCATCACACCATTCTCATTCATATACTGCATGAGCATCAAGGTCCTGAACAAGCTGAAATGTAAAGAATAGACCATTTTCACAATGAATGCTTCAAATACTTATGCAGAATGGTCATACACCTGATAAAGAAACCAAGAACAAAGTAGTGATAAAGAGAGTGTATTTTGCTATTTTTTTCAGAAGTATTTTAATCTGCATTGAGACATTTAAGTTTGTAGCAGTCAAAGTACATATTTGTAAATATTGCACTGAATACCTGCAAAAATAAACATGTACCTGACCTACTAAAAAATAACCAAAGTTATGTGTTGGGTTTTGCTGAGATGGAATTCATTTCCTTAGCAGCAGCCTATGTGGTGCTGTGGTTTAAATTTGTGACTAAAAAAACACCAAATATTTGTGTGGTCCTTATTCTGCCCCCCAGTGAGAAGGCTGGTAGTGGACAAGAAGCTGGGACCAGACACAATCAGGACAGCTGACCAGAGCTGGCCAAATTTATGCTCTATATCACATAATACCATACTCAGCAATAAAATGGGAGGTTTTTCCTTCAAATGTAGCCATTGTTGGAGTCTGGCTGGGCATCAGTCTCCTTTTGAGAGAGTAGCTGCCTCTCCATTATTGGGTGTTTTTCCCCATCTATTTTTTTTCACTTATTAAACTGTGCTTATCTTGACCCATAAGCTTTTATCTTTCTTAATTTACTTTTCCTAGTTTTTTTCCTTAATTTACTTCTGTCCCTTCCCTGCTGATGCAAAGTGAGGGAGTGGCTGGATGAGTGTGCAGCTTCTGAATGAGATGAATTGACAACAGGTGTGTTAGATAGAACACAATAATCCCAAAAACTCAGGCCCTGCTTTTATTACATGTAAAAACATTCAAAGAAATATCTCCAGCAAAGTTAGTAACATGGGTAGCTTAGCCAGCTGGAAAAGATTGTCTAGCTAAAAGTATACTGAATCCTGTTCAGACAATAATCACTATATTGCATGCAGTAAGAATAACTATTTTTGCACAAAGTAATTATATTGTAATTTTGGATTGATTCAGAACCATTTAAATAATTTAACAATGCATGAGAAGTACAGTATGGATTTCACTTTGTCTACAGATTTCTATAGATTTTCTAAAACATATAGTTTTAATTAAAATTACAGGTGTGACTGAATCACCTATTTAGCTTTCATATCCATATTTTAGTTCTTTATCCTGTAGAAACTATTTTCTAGCTTTCCATGGAAAAAAATGGAAGCTCACCAAATAGGCAAACTCAGTCTTTATTAATGTTCATTGTACAAGCAATAGAACTAGCAAATGTTGCTGGAGTTATTGTTGTTTGCACAATCCAAACTTTACATTGAAGGGCTCATACTTCCCCTGAAGATTGCACTTCAAGAAGCCACAGCTTCTGTGCATGGCAGTGACATGAATTCATATATATTCTGTATAAAAACACACTTATTTCTCAAATAAAGATGTGAATATTGAAAGTTCTTACTGTATATTTAGTGCTGGCAATATTTGTGTCTTATGGCAGTTTTATAGGCTTTAAACCAGGAATTTTACTCCTAATTAAAAGTTCAGACAAAAGGAATTCATCATCTAGAGTCAAAGCTATACCTATTTTTCCAAAGTTAGGTCTGAATTCTGTATCTAACAAAAAAGATTTCCTACTTGTACTAATTACTAAGATTTTCAGTACTTAAGTTGCAATGCAATCTCTGCCACAAGTTTGCATTAATGTATAGATCAGCACTTTGCTAAATGATGTGTGAAAATAGTTACACACCCAGGGTGTTTAGATTTTGAAATTTTATATTACTTTAAATAGGTACCAGACTACTGCTGACGTTTTAATAACTCTTGTGGTGTACTGAATACTGACAAGCATGCATTACACTGCAAAAGCAGTGTAGGAGGAGAAAAATGACAGATCTCAGCTTCTCAGCCATCCTAAGTGGATATTATACTTTGGGACTCTATAGAAAAGCAAGTTAGCCAGCTGTTGTTACTGGTGAAATTTTTTAATTCATCGTTATTTAAATTGTCATTGTTTATTTCATTTGATATCCATTTTATTGACATTATCCTGGGTGTAATGTTGAACAGTTAAGTTGATGACCTCCATAAATTCTTTTGTTTTTCTGAGTTTAGGAATAAAAAAATGCAACTTGTAATTTTGACTGTTTTTCTTGCTATTCTCTTCAGAGCTCAGCAATCAAATTCACCTGGGAGTAATGCTCTGCAGGTTTTCACTGGAGTAGCTTCTTTATTGTCTTTACCAGCATAACAGTAAGGTGTTTAACATTTTTCTTTCCCTCAGGAAAATGTACCTGTCTCTGAGATGGTATCTTCTGTATTGTCTATCAGTAACAAGAAAAATAAATCTTTTAGTCCCTCAGTAGAATCAAACTCATTAGTTGCTATCATTTTTTTTTCTCAATTATCCTAGTTTTTGCTTTTCTGTTTCATTGTAAATTTAAGTCAGCTCAAACACCATTAAATTTAGTACAAGTCCTAAAGTTGTGGTTTGAAAATTTTGTGGTTTGAAAATTACACTTTTTGAGAAGTAATCTGTTTACTACATTTACCTCTCACATCCTCCTTATCTACATCATCATATTTCTCCCCATGAATCAGGCATCTCATTGTACTCTATCAGCCAATAATTATTTATGGATTGCAACCATGGAAGACCCAGTGTTAGTCAGGTCAGCTCCTCTGCAGTGGATGAAGCTATGTGAACTTACACCATTTCAGGACATTGTGTGTTTTTCTTATCTGATCTGAAGGAGTGCTGTGTTGTGTGTGTTATTCATCTGCCACTGTAGATGCAAACTTTCTGTTTGCAAAAGGCAATTCCTCTATTAGCTGAGGTAGTGGAAACTCACATGTCTGGAGGTTTCAGTTCAGCAATTCATACATAATGCCTGTGGTTGTATGCCTCAAAAAAAAAAAAAAAGCATCAAAAAGCCCAGGAACATACCCTGGAGCAAGGCAAAACAGTGACAGCCTTCATTCTAACAATGTTTGCAGATGTTCTCTCAATGTGCATCCAGAGAAACAGCAATCATTGGAGGGGGCAAAATAACTAGAGTAATTCCAGCCCTACCACAAATATATTTTTATTATTATTTTTAAATGGATATATTAGAAAACAACAAGAAAAAATCTGGTATTGCCATTAAGGAATGAAATTGTCAATGGTGTAAAGGAGGGGAGGATGAGAGGATTTTTTCACCGCCATCAACATCTTTCAAAAGTGGCCTTCTTGCTTTATGGGAGTATTTTTTAATTTAAAAAATAAATGTAGACACATTAGACATTTGGAAGACAATAGGATTTATTACTTGAGCACGTATAGTAAATTTCACAGTCTTCTAAAACCACTCAGTGTATTCAGCCATGGATTACCTAATACTTCAAGTCACATATTGTTTCTCTAAATCTGAATTCTCTAAGTTTTATTTGTCATATACACACTGGCAGAAGAACAAACAGTAAAATACTTCTATTTGTTATTAATACAATTTTTTAACCAACTGCACTCTAAACAACAAAGATCAAATGCCTTTCATTTCCTAGACTAAGTAAAATATCAAAGGCTGATTTTGTTCTGTGAACATCTGAAACGTATTAGCAAAAGTTTTTATGCTCTTTTCAACATATTTATGGTTTCAGAACAAAAATGGTAGAGAAATAAAAAAGGTTTCTGGCCTGTATCTTGAGACACAGTTTCTGCAAAATAAAAACAACTATCCTTTAGAAGAAGTACAAAGGAAAATTTGCTTTTTCTCATCAGGTCAAAGCTGGAGTTTAAAACATTAGCAGGCAAATATTTTCCTGATTGTTTGCAACTTTTAACTGGAACAGTTGCTTTGCTGTCTTTTTCATCACAACAGAAAGGCCTTTCTAATTTTCCATGAGAGAAAACAACTTTTGCTTAGGGTTATGAGTTGGGCATTAAAATATCTTAAATATATTTCTTATCTATACCAAGTAGGAATCCATCCACTTATCTGGCCCACTTAACAAATGAAGGAAGACCAAAAGGGTAAGATCATTTCCCTGTAATGAAAAGAAAACAAGGAAAACCTGTAGTTTCAACTAGTTTCTTACCAAATTTTAAACTGATTTATGTGAATATGAACTGTAGGGTTAGTTTGACATACTTATTTGAATAGTATTATAGATTGTTAAACCTAATTTCAGAGGATATGGATTGACACAAAGCTGTCACATAATCAAAATTAAGTGAAATTTTAGAATTTCCTAAAAATACCTAACCCTATCCAATAGACAGACAATTTTGATGGTGTAAGGCACTCCTAAATGGTTTTCTTTAAATCTCCCTTTTTTTTTTTTTTTTCGTGATTTTGTTCACTAACACTGCAAAAAAAGATATCACAGAATCTTTCCCACCATAAAAACATACTGTGAAACAAGAAGAGATTTTGAATAACTTTAACAATATGAATGATGACCACTAAAAAGAGCTGCAGTCTATGGTCATACTGGTGAACAGTGAGAAAAAGTAGCTCTTGCCTTTCCTGTGTCTCTCAGATGGCTGAATTTGGGGAGTAATTAATTCAGAGAGGAGGCTGAATTGAAAGTGAGTCTCAGGTAATCATTGTTCCCATTAAACTGTTTTCCACAGACACAAAACCTGCTGAGTCTCAGAAGCATTTGCTGTTTTATAAAGCTCTACTGCTTCTTCCCATCAGCTTTTAATTATGAGTGATGATAACTGGAGTTCCTCACAAAGCACAGAAGTTTCACTTCTGCTGCCATTCAAATCTGATCTAGCTACAGTTTTAGATAAAGTTCCAGGAATATACAGGTGCATAGCAGTATAGCTGAGGTGATAGCATTTGATAACATATGCCATGTGAAAGAACATACAGCATTGTATTGCCAATGAAGCTCACACTGCACAGTGTCTCTTTAAATATACATATCTATCTATCTATCTATCTATCTATCTATCTATCTATCTATCTATCTATATGTATGACACCTCTCTAATTACATAAGGTAGTATGAAACACCTACGAATAATAAACCAAAGAAAAAAATTGTTTTTATTTTTGAACTTACTAATCTATTTATATTTTTTGTGCTTAATAATAAGTTTTTAAAAACAAGTACTTACTTTGAAATATGACTAGAATTATCTAGTGCTCACAGGACACTGAATATAGAAATTTTATAAACTGTAGTGTGATCATTTAGCATTTAGATGTCTGCTTAAGCTTATACATCAAAACATGGAACAAAGGGGGTTTTCCTATATTTTTCTATCTTTTATTTTTAAATATGCATATTTTAAAAAATTAAAAGTTTTTATTTCATCTGTACAAATTTATGAATGAACTATGGACTATCACTGTCTTCTCAGATTACTTCCAACATGATTTTTCTTCTGGTTATAAAGCAGTACAAAATCCATATCTCTCCTACTGGCTTAAACCCAAAATATTTACCACTTACTGATATTACTATGGAGAATAAAGATGACTTAAAATACTTGAAAACAAATAAACTTCAGGTATTATTTTACAAAAATCCATTTCAAGACATAAATAATCTCATATAAGGACCACTGAATTCAAAAGGTATTTTTCATTTACCTTAGTGGGGGTTGCACCTGGCTTTGAAGATAAAACTAGAAGCACTAGCAGCAATGGAAATGACTCCTTAAAGTGTGCCACTGCATACCACAAGGAAAAGTTAAAGCCAATAATGAAAAAAAATGATGCCAGACAGAGCTTCCTATGATGCAGAGAGAGTTCACAGCTCCCTACTGAGATGCATCACACAGACAGGAATCATGTGAAGACCATTATGTTAATTCCTGAACTGTTGTTCAGTAGTGGTTATTTTGAGAATCCCAGCATAAAATATTTTAAAAAACCCCAAAAACAAAAAAACAAAGAAATACAAACAAACAAACAAAAAAACCCCACAAAACAAACAAAGAAAAGATTAGTGAATACAAAGGAAACGTTGTAAAGTGTGGACAAAATGTTCAGTAAATGGCTAAAGGTTACCAGGGTTCATGATTATCTAACAAAATATACTTACTCAGACCATCACCCTTAAAAGGCTTCTTATATTTTCTAAGAAATAAAGGGGGGAAAAAAGGTAAAAATGATCCTCACAATATAGAAAGATAGTTTAAATATTTCAATTTTACTTGCACAAAAGAATCTAACTTTTCTAGCACCGTTTCTTGAAAACGGATCCTTGAATTTTAAGATACATTTGTAACATCCACCTCCACTTAACCCAGTGACTTTTTCATTAAAAACTGCTTTGTTAAAAAGTATCTAACAAGCTGTGCTCCTTTCAATTCAATGAAACTACACCAAGAGGATCAGGTCTATATATGCTATATTACCTGTACAAGAGTTCACTTTTTGGCCATGGCTATTCATCAATGCAATTAGTGGAAGCATTTTCCAAACAAATAGCACTTGCTTCCCTAAAGACCTATTGAAAATATTCTTACACAGTATTTTCTAAATTTCCTTCTTACTTGAGAGACTTTGAAGTCTGTATGACAGAATCGTCAAGTGTCGCCTCTTCCATTCACTTATGAGGAAAAATTATCTTTTTCCAGGCTTCTATGCTTTAATGTTATCCAAAGGTTTGAGGAGAGAACTGAGATCAAAAAAGAAAGTTGATGAACTGATGTATATTTTCATATATCTTCCTAAATACAGTTTTTTATTTTTCAGGTTACTCACTATATCCTGTTTACCTCTTATATCACCATTTAAATAAAGTGATCTTTTAAAATTAAAAACTCCGCCAAGTAACTGTTGCTATATTCTAATGTTATCTGAAGAGAAAATTCTTTCCGGTTTTGTTTTTTTGCCCATGAAAGTGCTCTCAAAAATGAGCTAAATATTTTTTGCATTTAATGGATGACATACACCATAGATATTTCGACTTGTAAAAGAATGGAAGAAACAAAATAAAATATAAGAGTACAAAGAAATATTGTTTAGCCAGTTACTACAAAATCCCCCTCAAAAAATTCGTAACTAAAATACAAGAGTTTTTCCTTTTTCTGTTCAGGTTTCCATAGTTTGGGAATCCTGAGTCATTCACATATTAACATTCTCACCTGAAAATGAGAATTAAAAATTGGTGCACTTTGTGCTTGATAAAAGAAATGGAGACATTTAGCTGAAGAAGTATTTAAGATCTAGGTATTCATCTGCCTTCATTTCTCCTGGATTCATATTCAACATACACTGAAGACACTATTTTTGCTTAAATCACCACAATACAACTGTGCCCCCACAGGAAATACATAAATATAACACAGAAATCAAAGACTAATGCAAGAAGGTTTGCCTGCATAACTCAGATTGCTGCCTATGCTGCTGAAGAGTGCAGTTGAGAGCAGTCTAGATAACATCAGAAAATTTGCCAGACTGCACTGACAGGTGTCAGCATTGCTATTTTTACTCTTTTTAAAAACCTAATAGCCTCTTCTGTGGCAATAGAACAGGAAATATTACTTTTTTAGGTTTAATGCTTAGATAATAAAAAATATCTGTTAAGTTTTACTATATTATGTTATATAATGATACCAGGCATTAGTACTGAACAGGATCTTATGCCTTCAACTGGTCTATAATTGTATAACAAGGCATCATCTTCCTAGTTCAACATCTTGGGTGGGCTTTGTTTCCTGCTTTGTCCTCCTGATTTAATTGTTAATTTCACAGTTCATAATTAAATTCCTATTTGAATATTGACAGTTCTGACTTTTATAAATTTCAGGTTTGCTTCATATAAATATTTCAACTGCTCTCAAAGACACCAGGCCGTTTTTATGATGACAAGTGTAAAAATGTCTCAGCCCAGTTATAGCATAATATATACATTTATGTACCACAAGAAAATGTGTTGCACTATTTTCTCACCAAAAAAAAAAAAAAAAAAATTAAAAAAAAAAAATCACAAAGTGTTTTTATTTCTAACACTAATTTATGAATGGGTGGGGTGTTTTTGAAAAGTTCCTTCAGAGACAACATTTCCAATAGATTAAGCCTTCAATTTCTGAACCAGTGCTTAAGTAATTTCAGTGAATTTCCTAAGCAGATCAGATTAAAAAGATAGATAATTGGTTCTTTTTCTTTTCTTTTCTTGAAGAATGAACAGAAGTCTCTCAATTTAGCAGGGGAAAAAACTCAAAAACTTTCAATTGTTTTTGCTGAGTAACTCTGGTCATTTATTAATTGTCATGCTTGCAGCTTTCCCTGGTTTACAGAGGATCTCTTATTTGATCACTGTGTCATTTTGAAACACTGCTAGCATGCAGCAGAAGTTTAGGGGTTTATTTTTATTCCATCCCATGATTTTCTAAAAACCCACACTAATAGATTCTAATGCAACTCTCATCACACTCTTTTGTGAAAAACAAGTTTACCAGGAGAAACAACTGCCAGACTTGTCTGAAACACAGAGCATTCCCTTCCTAACAGCTGTTCCACATGTCGACCAACAATCTATTTGGACTCTGGTGGATGTGTCCAACCAATTTGTGATTTCATGCTACACTGCGAAATGTGTCTGTATTGGCAACTGATTGCTGCACTTCACTGAGGGCAAAATGTGACTCAGGGGCCTCTAAAATCACAAGTTTCTCTTTATATAACTCTATTAGCATTGTAAACACTTCTGGAAGGTGTGCTGTAAAACCAACACACTTGCCACCCTTGAATAATTTCAAGCTCAGTAGGACTGCATTTATTTTTATTTCTACTGCCATTTCTGCTTTCCCAGGTTTCATACCAGTGAAGAAATGTAATTGAAATGCATAAATTTGGTTTTCCAAGTTACCAATTATTACCAATATTTGGTAATGTGTTATTTTCTACTGAGGTAAATCACAGTCTTAATTTAAATCTTCTTTCATATATTTCTAGGTCAGAAATATTCCATGGTAGCATCTAAGAAGGCATTATCTATAATGGCTAAAATCTGATAAAGCTCATTTACAGCTTTTCTTAGCCAAGTGATTACAGATCTGCCTTAGGTAATTTACCATTCTGTATTCTGTTTTTTTTCTGTGAATGCTCAAGCCTGGCTAGTAAGATAAACAAAAATCAGACCACTTTTAGCTACCTCACTAACATATCAGAGAAACAATCTGGTAAAGCTCTAATTTAACTTTTTTCCCCAGGTCTTACCATCACTAAACAACTGCAAATACCCTAAACAAAACTTCTTATATACCATTCTTGAGTTTCTATATGCCAGAGAACATTTTACCTTGCCAGTTACTCTTTAACCTTCCAGCCTCCAAAGCTTTTATTAGTCAAACAATATAACAAAGACTTTCCATACATCTTCAACAATGGAAAAATGTTACTCCAGCTATTCAAACACTGTATCTCACTTATAATATTGAGTCTTTCTCAGAACTTTGCCTCCTCAAACACATTGCACCCCTGCAGCAGGTGTTAGGATTTTCAAGGTTCTGCTAAAGCCATAAAAAGGCTATTTCACTCTTCACAGTGTCCCTCTAAAAGTACAAGTTCTATCATAATTTCATTTACAATTCTTAATTATACAATAAATTATTATATTTTAGGTATATCTTTACATACACAGAAGAAATGACCACATTTCATAATCTGCTTCAATATTCAGCCCATTTTGCCTATGACAACAAATCTATGATGTTTGTTTAGCATTTTTAAACACTTCAATCTGTTCTGTGTGTTCACTTGGGGCTTGATTTTATTACTCAATTGATAGTGCATGAAGTAAAATCTATTATACCTGCTATAGTGAAGACATTGTAAATATGGAACAAAAAGGAAGAAGACATGGGAATGATCTACCTGTTACATGTGTTATACAGCTGTAAAAATTTACAGGCTTGGACCTTTCTGTGTTTTTAGCTCCTTCTCATGCCAGCATGACTATACTGGCTCAGGGAAATATTTGTGTACAGTTGAAGGCAGCTCTGCAATTCACAAAATAATATAACCAGATAGTCAAGCCAGATAAACACTTAAAAGAACTTTTTGAAGACAAAAGGCTGAGAGAAGTGGGATTTTTCAGCCTGGAGGAGATTCTAATGTGATCCTACTGAGGCTTTCCAGTACCTAAAGGGATACTAGTGAGAGCTGGAAAGGGACTTTCTACAAGAGGGAAAGGATTTAAACTGAGAGAATAGGTTTAGATTAGATATTAGGGAGAAGTTCTTTATTGAGGCAATGGAACTGGTTTCCCAGGTAAGTCATGGCTGCCTGATCCCTGGAAATGTTCTAGGTCAGGCTGGATGGGGCTCTGTCCAAGCCAGTTGAGTGGAAGGTGTCTCTGTGTCTCTGCCCATAGCAGGGGGATTGGACTTGGATGATCGTTAAGGAAAAGGTTTTCTCTTGGGGAACTGCATGAGGAGCAGCTGAGATCACTTCGTCCATTCAGCCTGGAGGAGACTGAGGGAAAACCTTATCATGGTCCTAAAGATTTCTCATAAGAGGAAGCAGAGCGGCAGGAAATGATCTCTTCTCTGTGGTGACCAGTGACAGGACCCAAGGGAATGGCCTGAAGTTCTGTCAGGGGAAGTTTAGGTTGGATATCAGGAGAAGGTTTTTCACCCAGAGGGTTGCTGGCCGCTGGAACAGGCTCCCCAGGGCAGTGTCACAGAGTCCAAGAACTGTTTGGACAACGCTCTCAGGCACATGGTGTGACCCTTGGGATGTTCTGTGCAAGGCCAGGAACTGGAGTCCATAACCCTCGTGCATCTCCTCCAGCTTAGGGTATTCCATGATTCTATAATATATATGACAACTAGCATGATGCCTCTGGGAAAAATTCCATGTTCCTGTAGATATGGCATTTATCAGAACTCATTTAAAAGAAATTGTATCACCATCTGTTAAGGACAGTATTTTTTTGCTTATTTTAAACTAGCATAATAACTGTATAAACAGTTGAATTTTCTTGTATTCAAAGGCCACATCTGATTTAATATTGTATTGCTTCACAAAAAAAAAGTAGGACCATGCCAACTGATATGAGCTAAGGATGCATTCATTTTAATTTATATTATACTGGGGGAGGAGATAAAAGATTTATTTCTTTTTAAGTATACAAGGTATTTCAAAATTATTTTGAGATTGGAATCAGGCTCCTATATTTCTGGGTTATTCTGGAGGAGGATTTTTTTTTTTAAATCTATAGCAAGTACCATCAAAAGTTTAGTTCTATTAGTAATTCATTCCACTTATTTGGTTAAAAATGTTCATAATTTGATTAGTTGTGAAAAAAATTTTCATTATTTACATCAGATTTATTATTGGGTTAATATCAGACAGACTTTGCTCTTATGCATGCCATTGCTAAATAATGAATATTGTCTCGGAAAATTTAATTATTTCAGTTTTATGAGGCTTTCAACAGATAATATAATGAGCTGCAAAACTGAAATAGTTAGACTTATCATCACGTGATAATATTATCTGTGTCAGCTTCCCAATTGTGCTTTTTTCATTTTAATATTAGCTAGAATAGCTAATAGCTAAAGAATAATCCATACAATTCTTGAACTTTCACCTCAGAAGTTAAACCTTTTGTGTGTAAATCCATACCTGACAATTGAGAGTGTCTTAGAAGCAATGATTCACAGACCTTATAATCCTCAGTGATTTAGACATAAAGTTATAGACAACCTTAATAGTCAAGAGTCTCCATGACCAAGATCTAACATTTATTTGTACATGTTTCAGCTCTCGTTGCTAGGAAGATGTTAACATTTTTATTTAATAGTCTACATCATCCCAGGATGTAATTAAAATTGTCTATTTTATTACATGCAGTAATACCAGTCAGCATGACATTCTCAAATTAATTTCTTTCAAAACTTTCTTTTTCTACAGCAGAAGAACCTTCTGACCAATTTAATGATTGTAGAAAGCCACTGAAGGTCTGATAAGACACTATGACATAAAATGCAGAAATGACATCCACTTCATTTCACCCCACATCATTTGACAACTGTGCCATTCCCACTGCTCTGTTTCAAAGAGAAGCTTGTGCATAGAAATCAACTGGCTAAAGCCTGGTAAAACACAGCAGGAAAGATGGATGCATCATTAAGATTTTTTTTCCCTTAAGCCTTTGATCCATTCACCAATATCTGATGGTGACATTCATCAGTTTTAAAGAATTAAAAACCAATTAAAATAACTATACCTTGTTCTTCACTCTAGGTGAAAGCAGTACTCAGTGAGAAACCAGAAAAGCAAAAATGCAAACCTTCAACAGTTTCCTGATTTCGACATGGTTTGGGTAAGTTCGTAAAAGTCTTTGGACATTGCTTTATCTCAAGCTTAAAGAAGTACAGCTGGGGTTTGTTTTTTTTTCATTCTTTCTATGGTTGTTTTTATACCATCACTGCAAATAAAAGAAGAATAAGCTTCAAAAATTAGCAATAAAAACAGAATAAGAGAGGTGGACTTGCAGTTGCAACGCTTATCTCTGTTGTGTCTATGGAGAGAATGAGACAAGGGATCATAGGGCAATTAATTAGAGCTTAAACATAGCTTATGAACTACAGGGAAGAAAAAAATTCAAATTATGCAGTAGAACATCCACAGTAGTCTAAGATATACAATTAGATATGCAATTGCAAAAACCATAATACTGAAAATTTTTAGAATTTGTGACATATGGTAGAAACTATTTCTAATGCACTCCAAGCTTTAAATGGAGACTAAGAAAATAGCAAGAGGTGCAAGTGTACTGTATTTAGAACACTGAAGTTCTGCTTTATTATTTGTATTATATTATATATATTTATTTTATATTATATATATTATTATTATACAAAGTAATGCCAAGGATCTATTAAATAATATAAAGTGTGCAGTGAAATACAACATATAATATATATTTTTTTTAGTTTATACATAAGAGCTGCTCACATTTTTGTAAGTAATTATAGCTTTTCTATTTTTACCAAATAAGGTAACCACAAATTTATGATCTAATTATACACACTACTTAATAGCTACAAAGTTATAGGGTTAGTTCCCACCCTATCTGGTACATAAGGAATTAGTCTGATCCATCTGTTATCTTTGAAAATTAAGTCCCACTGATGAAAAAAAATTAAAATAATAATTTAAAATATTTTTTACTTGATATTCTAGTAGTTACTTAATCTTTGAATATCACTCATGCATTTTTGAAAAAGTGTTTTCAAGAATGTCTTGTGCCTGTGTTTGTAGAAAAATTTGATAGATCTCTGATCAGTTAAACTGTCATGTTGCATTTTGACAATTCATCTGCATCGGGCTGCAAAATGAATGCCTACACTCTTTGGATCCACTTCCAAAAACCTAACCAATGGAGGGAAAAAAGGCTTCTACCATTTCCATATTTTATGTGTCTGAGGTTAAGCCATGGTTTTTATCTTAAATTGTTATTTTTCTCTTTGTTTCCTGGCAAATATACTTGCATTTGATTTCCAGGAAAATACAGGGGAAAAAATTCTCAGTTCTTCCCTGGTGTTATAGGCAGACGTCCTTGAAGATATTTCGGATAAGAACTTTTGTACATTTAATATTACTTTATGATTATAGAAACAATTGTTAGATAGGAAACTACTTATTTTCTCCATCCATGTTACAACTACACAGTATTGCCCTAGTATGCAATGTTGCAATGGAACAAGAATTTAGGAAAAGAAAAATGCCACTCAAGTATACAGTTTCCTAAAAAGCAGACTAAATTGCAGAAATTGTTATAACTTGAAGAAATATCACAACACTGATGAAGTGAAAGAGAATAACTGACAGGTGCTTTGTGTGAAGTTAATCTGAATGAGAAGCGAGGCTGATCTGACAGAAGCAACAAATGCAAAGCAGAAAATACACCATTCATCCTTAATATTCTCCCTGAAGGATGGATGCATAAAAGAATGGCTGCCTGATCAGAAATTAAGAATTTTTCTGTGCTTTTTTTCTTTTTTGGCAGAAAAAAATAAAAGACAACCACAGCTAAAAATGAATTTTAAACCATTTTTCTGTAAAATGTAAACTGTGTAGCTACAGACAAAAGTATTGATGAAATATTGTATTGATCAGCTGCACTCTGTGCTTGTGCAAATACACAAATATTTACTTACTTATAATGAGTTGATATTGGTAATTTTAACACATTGGAAAGTAGCTTTTTTCACCCGCTGAACTCTGCTGTGAAATGTATTTTTAAAAGTATGTTTAGTACGTTTAAAAGTGAGAAGTATACACATTTTTGACCACAAAAAAAAAAGCTTCAGGCACTGAAATAGTATAACTGGATACGGGAAATTTTTTCTATGTATCATGATGACAACGCCATTTCCACCAATTCATTTATATAATATATTGCAAATATCAAAAACTTATGTAGAACCTTGTTGCAGTTTTTGCATCTTCAGAGAGTAAAGTATCTATGTTCTGATGAAAAAGTTTAAACTGCTCTGCAAAATCATAGCAGAGCTCCTTAAATGCCATTTCACTGAACTTCAGATATATTGTAAACATAGAGATATAAGCTCAATACCAAAGTCATGTGTAAGAGAAATGCTGCTAGGATAATATTTCACTTTTGGCTTCTACAAACCCCAAACCAAGACAGCATCAAGGTGACATCTAAATTCCATTGCAATACCAAGACTAAGATTTGCAAATAAATATTTTAAAGACATTCACACTCTGTGAATTTAAATTTTTTATATCTGCAAGAACAAAGAATCTAACAGTACAGCTCTGAAAGTTTAGCAATTGCTAGAGCAGAAATATGATTCTCTTCAACACTGTGCAGGCAAGCAACAAGCTGAACCAACACGATTAGGAGACAATTCACCACAGCTGTGAACAGACTTGAGTAAAGCATTATCTATTTGCTCAGCTGCATCTATATTCCCTTACTAAATAGATCCATATTACTTAGTAATTAGGTGCAAATTTATGCACATATACATCACCTAACTATCTTATGGGTAATGTATTTATTTTCTTTATAAGACTTGAAATCCTGCAGGTTGTGTCACTGAGGCCAGGGGACCTATTTAACTAGCAAAGGTTGTCCAGTCTCTATAGCATAATTTATTGAGTTGCAGAAAAGAAAGCACAGCAGTTCACACAGAGATTGGAGAAGAGGTGATTTTGTCTATCATGTGAATCCCATTTAAGGTTGCAAATCTGTTTAAGACCGTAGAACTTTGCTTCAGACTGCAAAAGAGTTCTGCTTAGAGACACAAACCAGAAAAATAACAAGTCCACAATAACCACAAACTTCTGCTCTACTGAAAAGATGATACTTTTGCATGGAACTGTTGTTTTAATACCAGCTGTTCATTTCTTCTGCATGTAGTCAAGGAGAATAGCAGAGAAGGCATTGTATTGCTGGCTGTTCTTTCCATGAGTGCTTACAAGAAATTCTCTGAGAAAACTACTCTCTTGAATGGATACTAGCACTGTTTGCCAAGTACTTAAAGTAAACAAATACTCTCATGACGTTCACAGAGCATGGCAAATTATGAAAGAATTTTTGTCACATATTTTCCTACAAATGCTGGAGGGTTTTATTCTTTTATAAGTTTCTCTAATATTTGTTGGTCTGGACCAAACCTAGCTATCTGTCTCCTCAGCTCTGAGATGAATTTGTTTTTTCTGGCTTTCTTTTTAAATTAGCACGAGTTTTATGTTCTCTTAAGAACTGGCTCAGACAGGCTCAGTTTTCAGCAACATTTATACTGAGTATTTTTTCGTAGTTCTTTAGTTCAAGTAAACAGAACTTTTTTTAACCTATAAATAAGTAGATAAGTCAAAGCAAAACAGATTTTGAAGGCCAATTAGCAAAAAAGTCCCCAAGTTCAACTTAGCTGAATATCTTGTCCACAGTTTGAATTAAAACAAATTATGCACAGCTACTAAATGGCTCCATACATGCTTAGGGCAACACTTGCTCCCACTTCAGGAGACACAGTTTTTCTGTTACTAGCATGCTGGACAAATATATAATGTCTCTATGTATTTAAAATTTTCAGAACCTCACAAAATCCAGTAGTCCAGCTAAAATGAGCTTGTTAAGATTTCTATTTGTTCTGTCTCATTTTTTTCAGCTGCTACAAGCAGATGGACATTGGCACTGGTGTCTGTAGATTAGGACAGTTGGACTTTCAGTGCTATTACAGAGCAAAGTAGAACAGCTGGGCTGCCATTTGATGAGACAAAAAAATGTGTGAAAAATTATTACAGAAACAGGACTCGAACTCTACATATGCTGAACTATCCACATTTATGGAGTTTCTCCAGCTTGTAGCCCAAGTAATCTAGTTTTCTTTTTGAAAAGAGTGTCTATAACTATTATAATTGCAAAATTATCTCTATGAATCTGAGCCCTTTTATGTCACTGGACCTATTTCCATTGACTTCAATAGTCTGAGATATACTAATGATGAACACTTACTATAAATATTTTTAGACAAAAACCAAAATAGTCAAGGTTACACTTGTATAATGTTCCCTACTCATTCACATGGAAAAATATCATTTGAATTGAGATTTCATCTGCAAGGAACATGTAATTTTAGAAAATGAAAACTAATACATTAGCAAACCATTCATATCTGTCTTCTACATTCAACAAATAAATAATTTCTCTATTCTTTTATAAAGTCTATTGCAAGGATGCAAGTCTACTTTCAAGTTTTAGAAGCTTCTTTATCAGTGTGCTGCATTATCTCTCTACACAATATTTCAGGGGTGTGTAACTTCTGGAATTCCAGGAGTGTGTAACACCCCAGTGTAGAGTAAGTACCATACATGCACTATGAAGAGTTAATTACTGTTACAAGGCATTGAAATCAAATTATGCAATTTGAAAGTAGGCAAAGGATGGGAAAAGAAAACAAAGCACAACAGAGAGGAGAAGTGAATGGCCAAGGGTGCAGAGAACAGGATCTCATGACCCAGGAATTTAGAAAAAATGCACGTTAATGGTGTAGGAATGTGCTCTGGGTTTGTTTTTGTGCTTTCACACAGACTCTGCAGTGATTAAAGCCATGGCTAACCACTGACAGACTGACAATATAATGGCAGCATTGATTAGAAATGTGGAACACTTAATTGTGTGAGGAATGAGGCAAACACAGACTTTTCAATTTTAAATTTTAGGCTTCTGGTTAGTCACTGATTTAAACTAGTGGCATCCCAGAAATCTAAGAAAACACATTTGTCAATCCTTGTACCGGCAGAATGCTATTTTCGTGGCATAATCCATGTTATTTGAGTATATATGATCTACCCATGCTTTGTTTCACTTGCACAAGATCTGCCTATGGCATAGCTCAAACGTTCAGAGGAAATGACTGTTGCTGTGTACATTGCTATTTCAGGTCATATGGCACTTGCTTCGATAGAAGAGGCTGCTAATTAAGCAATAACAATTAAGGCACTGGACATTTCCTGCAGACTAATGACCAGCTAGGACGAGCTATGCTAAGGGCCATTAACCCCAGCCAGTCACTCACTGTGATAGGACAGATTTCTTTGAAGAATATTAATGTTTGAAAATAACAAGGGTGATTATGGACATAATATAAATGTAAACAGGAATGACTCAAATTAAGAGCACTATGATGGTTTGCATAGTGAATTCCAGGCCTCTTCTGTATTCTGGGTAAGAGAAGAAAATGGATAGCAAGAAAATGGTACATAAAAGAATATTAAATGCCATTAAGAGCTCAAGTTTCTCTGAACTGCTCTCTTCACACCTGCCTCCTTGTATATTTTCACTTCTGATGTCAATCTGTAACACTGGTTATCATCACAAATTCTGATAATTTAGCAAAAGCAGGTACCTACCAGTGCTCTTGGTAAAAGGTCAACTCTCAGGAGAATACAAAGACACACTTTGCTGCTTTCTTTGTACTCTGTAGTCCTTGATGGGCTGATCTGTGAAGCTCTGACAGACTTTCCACAGATACAGAAGAGGGTTCAGACCTGGACTATGTGGCTCTTCACCCTTTTTCCATAACATTTGTGAAATGCAGTGAAATATTTCTGACAGGGTCTTTCTGAAAACAGTGCTACCAAACACCAGCCTGCTTGTCAATTATTGTTTTCTCAAATTAGAACAGTTTACCTTTTTATTATCCCTGCAAGAGATTCTTTGCTTTCCTCCACACAACCAATTCTTCTCTTCAACAGCCATTAGCATCTCCTAACTTAAATTTTATCCACAAATAACATTCAGTAAAAGAAAAGAGGGAGAAACCCAGAAGACACAGAGGAAACAAGCTAAGCAGATAGGTGCAAATCATCAATTACTTTTTCCCTTCCACAAAAAATTTATTGATAAAACTCTCATCCACAGCCACCTTTTTCTCAACCCTGCTTCCCTCATCCGCTGGTGGTTTTCACCTCTTTAAACACATTGATTCAAAGAAGTGGGTTAGCTATGAAGCAGCCATTGTAATTTTCTGCCTCCAAGGTGAAAAAAGCAGCTATATTAAGACTATTTTAAACATAACACATTTTTTCTAAGGAAAAGGAATATGACTGCAGAATCCCTTTCTGAAACTTTTATGACTGTTCAAGACTCTTTCTCTATTACATTTCCCCAAATGGCTCAAAAACCTGATCACCCATGTTTTGCTCACAGTAAAGGGTCATATAAAAACTTTGGAAAAAATAATTTAAGATATTATTTGGCTACAATACATGAAGAAACATACTATGTTTATTGGAAAAATGCCCGTAAATGTTTTCTTTATTTCTGATTCTCCACATTTTTTGTCATTTTGCTTTAATAATGTGTTGGGAATTTCCTACAATTATTCTGTAGCTTCTAAATTTGCTTGTAGAAGTAAAACACTCCCATGCCAACATGAAACCCCATAACATGGATGCAAGGCAAAACCTGAAATTTTGGTTTTGCATCCACATCTGCATTATATTTGTACTGCCTAAATTATTACATAACAGATGTTTTGGCTCATCTGAAATGACTAAGAGCAATCAGAGCAATAACAAATAAATGTTACATAATTTCAAGGAATTTCATCAGAAAGAACCAGCACCCAGAGCCCTCCTTTTCATTCTTTCTTAATTTCTCTTTGTAATGCCTCTTCTTTTCTCATTAATTTCCATTAGTCTTTTGGGTCATTTAAAATGATGGGAAAAACATTTAAACTCAACATTTTGAACTTAAAGACAGATCACATTTTCTCTCTAATATCATATTTGTCTGCTGTCCTAGGACTTGTCTTTATCACGTTGTTCATCAAATGAGCTTTTCAAGGTAATGAGAATAGAGAAAGCAAGTAGAAATTCCAGAGTCCACTTTTAAGTACTATAAAACAGCAGCTGGTTTCACAGAGACAAGGGCTTTATCATGCTTGGTAGAATTAGTTACAAATCTCTGAACCTAAAGGTTCAAAAGAAAGAAATAGATATTTCTGAACCTAAAGAATGCTTAAAATCTTAATTTTTAAGGCAATGGGGAATAAGGAAAATTTAAAATAAAATAATAATTTTAAAAAATGATACTGTGGAATATTGGAAATTACTGTAAGAATAGGGAAAACCTGTTTTAAGCTCCCAGAAACTTCTGCAAAGCATGAAAGGAAAATTATTTTTGAGTTATTCCTGAGTGCTAAATATTCAAATGCTTCTGTCTAGAGGATTAAATAAGAAGGAAATGAAATAACTAGAAAAAAGTTTCTGACAAGGGTGGTAGAGCTTCTGACCTCTCTATTTTGGACACGAACATTTATGAAAATCCACTGACAGCACATTAAGTATGCCATATGATATTCTAGTTCAATAAAATGAGGAACTATTTAAATATCTCTTGCTGATTCACCTGAATTTTTCAAGCTCTTCTCAGAAAGAGACAGTTGAGGACCTTTTTTTTTATTGATTAAACGCCTCTGTAATTTTAATGATGTAACACAGACAAAAAGCAGGAAAAGAAGGAATAGAAAAGATGAAGTCCTACTTGAAGAGCAGTCTCCAACTAGATATTCACCACTGCACAAACACAGAACTACACTACACACCAATTCTTTAGGCCTGATCTTACAGTCCTATGCACCAGCAAAAATCCTCAAAAACTGCTCCAGGAAAGAGACTGTCTTAAAGCAAAAACAGATGCTCATCTCTTTCACATTAATTTTGTTTTGCCAATTATAGTTGTGTTGGTGAGAAGAAAACAGTCACTGAATTTCCTGTGTACAATTTCACTGTTATTTATGGCTGATTATTCAACCTAGCTCTGTCAGTTTTCTAAAATTTTTCACAATCACACTTAAGACAAGAATCTAACTAGCTGGATGTTAATTACTTTGGGGGAAAAGGAGGTTGAGAATATTTTTTTTCTCAGAAAGTACAGGTTCACCTGAATGAAAATTTCTAAGAAAATCAAAGTAGTTTTAAAATAGTATCTTTGAACTTGGTTTTTCTTTAGTTTATATTGCTTTGCATGATGTTTTAGATTTTTAAGAATATTATTTTTGAAGTTATTGATTGAAATCAATTTGCTATTATCAAAATGAAATATTTCAATGTTTTTACCTCTGAATTGTATTTCTACAGAGTATTTTCCCCAGGACAGAAACCTTTTCCAGACACAGAAACTAAATACCACAGGGAAACTTAAATCAATTTGCCATTGATACTGAGCTATCAATTAATCCAATATCAAACATTCAAATACCCAGGCCATAGGTATTAAGGAAACTACATCAATTTCTTCAAGCTTAGTTATATTTGGCTGCCCTCAGGTTCACAGTTGTATTGAAGTCTTTCTTTCTTACTTTCAGCTCCATATTCTCTAAATCAAGAGGTAGTTTCTGGCTGGTATTTTAAGCTCTTTTACAAAATAAGTTATATAAGAAGCCTGACAGACTTTGCTCATCCTTACATTTTCAATTTTGGGGATTATTTTGTTTAGCCACTTATGCTGCAGTGATTTGTGGCAGCTTTGTGGATTTTCAGAGTTGGCCATAGAGCACTGATGGTGCTGGTCTTGGTATTTTTCAAAGGAATAAGAAAAAAAAAGTAAGAATTTTACTGTCACATGCTATTTCTGGAGCAGTACTTCCAGATCCTCATTTAGAGAGAATGATGGTGACTTGGCACATAACTATTTCAGCTGAACTGGTTAGATGGAAGAGGCTACTAATTATACAACAGCAATTAAGACATGGGGCTTTTCCTGGAGATTAATGACCAGCTAGCAGGAACTGTGTGCAAGGCTTTTAACCCCAGACAGTCACTGCATTGGAGCAGAATCAGATGACATTCTCTGAAGTATCTGGCTTTTCAGAATGGCAAACATGGGTCTGCATACAAGTGCAGGGCTTTTTTCCTCACCTAAAGGGTACATCTAGTAGCAGATAATGAAGCCACTAAGTAATTATTAAAGGCAGATGTACACAGAAGAAAAACAAACACAAACCATTACACCTTCCCCCACCAATACAGAAAAGTATAGATAAACAGCTGAATGCTCTATTATGCATTTTAACTTTTATTCCTTTTGGAGATAGGATCAGATCTTTCACTGATTTAAATCAGGCACACTGACACTGAAATTAGCATTTTAAATCAGAACAAGCTTGATTATTTGCAGGGAGCTCCCCACAGGTAACCACTCATTATGTGCTGGCTTAGCTCTAAAATGCATCATGATGTGAGAAACTGTTTCATTTGTGGAAGTTGAAGCAGAAGCCTTACATTAGTTCATATCCCCCCTCACTGGAAGGCAGGAACTTCAACCAACTTCAGCAACTTTGCTCAGCAACATTACAAACCCCCACTCAGTTAATGTTCTTCAAAAAGACAGCAGTGGAAACAACCCTACCATTCCTGAACTTCCAGACTGTCCCACAACAAGCATCTGAGCTCTTCCTGATCTCCAGGGTGCCTCGCCTTCCTCTTTGCAATCTAGACCCAGTCATGGCCTGCATCCACTCATGCTCCTCCACTGTTAATCCTATACATTTCTTTTCCTCTTTTATCTTCTTCCTTTTTTTTCTTTCTTTATATTCAAAATAGGTATCTCTCTTCCCAGCAATATTTTCATGGTAGTTTGACCTGTGACTCCAAAATAAATAACCTATACTTATCTGGCTGTGGAGGGAAGGGTTTTGGGTTTCAGTAGCAGATGGACTACACTGAGGCAGTACCAAAGGATGCCCAGGTGATTTGCTGCTGTTAGACAAGAGAGGAAAATGGAGTGGTGCTTCTTCAACATTAAAAACAAAAGTAGGATGAAGGTCTGAGATAATAACTGCTAGACCAGTCCAGACTCCTTTTTGCATTTTGATGTCACTTTTGGAAGTGGAGACCTGAGTGAGCTGCCAGCCAGGGTGAACCTGTTCCTTCATGCCAGGGTGTGCCTGTGGCAGCAGAGGGAGGGACAGAAGCTGTGCAAAGCTGCTGCCATCATCAGAGCTTTAGTCAGGACACCCCTGAACACTGGGCTACAGATCTGTCCCCTAACCAGCACCTTGATCACATCATCCTTTTTAAAGCTTACAATAACAGGACACGGCTCTCTAGATAAATAAGTGAATCAGAAAAGGAGACTGATGCTATCTTTAAATGTCATCTTGGTCACGGGAGCTGCTGGAAGTCCCTTCTGCTTGGCAACTCTTTCACAGTCCAGTCCCTTGGCTGTAATGAGCAGTTTGCTTAGAGTGAGACAGAATGTTAAAGCACACTGCAGCATCCACACCTGTGCAGACACACTCCACTCTCCACACCACAGGCATCCCAGCAGCACAGGCAGCTGCTGTGAGCCTCCTTCCTGCCCAAACCTGGGACAGCAATTTCTGTTTCCCAGTTTTCCATTGATACACCGTGAGAAGGTCCTGCCTGCTGAGGAGCAATTGCAGGGAGCCCTGACTTATCCCACAGCTGTCCTGGCTGCTCTTTTCACCACGCGGGCACTGTGCCTCTATTTTCACTAATCCCAAGGGCCAGACTGCCCATGGCACATTTGGGATTTTCCTGTGGGTCCCACAGCTCCCTCCTTCAGCAGCATTTCTGCCATGGCCCATGTTGTCCCCACTGCTAGCCATCCTGGTGCCACTGTGACGTGTGATGAAGTGTGGGTGAGGAATTCTGCAGACACCATGTCCCAGCTCCGGCACTCCAGCTAGCAGTTCCAGAAGGGAAAGGTGAGGAAAGGGGCCAGGAGCTGGAGGTGGAGGAAGGGAACAACAACAGCTGCTGAGGCCCCGGAATGGGCTCAGAGCAGAGCGGGGCAGGTGCTGGGAACAGCTGCTGGAAGCTGCCTGGGAGAGCTGCTGGGGTCTGGGATGAGGAGCCAGCAGGGGCTGCGGCCGAAGGAGAGGCACTGGGAGCCAAAACAGGGCCTGGGAACATGGCAAACAGCTGCAAGCTGCAAACAGGCTTTGGTGGATGAAGGAGGGCACAGCTGCTGAGGGACAGACAGGGAGAGGAGCAGGAAGAGAATCAAAAGCTGTAACCAAGGGGAAAAGAGCCAGAACTCATCTGTCCTGGTTTGAAGGACAGGTATCTGCCAATAAAGGCAGAAGCTTCACTTTGAAATGGAGAATGTAAAGTCCCTCCCTCCAAATTATTATTATAATTTTGAAATTAAGGGGCTCTCAGGCAGAGATATGGGAATTAGGAATAACAATTCTTTACTAGGAAAATCAAAATAGAAATGTAGTATTATACAAAGAACAATCCCAACCCTGACAGAGTCAGAATCCGACCTGACACCCTGTCAGTCAGTCAGGGTGTTGGTATCAGTCCCATTAAATGGTGGCTGCATCCTCCTGCAGTGGCAGATGTGGTTCAGCTGAAGCAGTGCTCCTGTAGAAGGTGCAGTTTTCCTCTGAAGGTCCAGGGATGATGTGGAAAGGTCTGGTTTTCCTCTGGAATCCAGTGGAAAGAAGGTAACTTGCTGTCCAAATCTCAGTTTTTATCTAGGTAGGAAAGGCTTGGCTGCTCCCCCTGGCTGGAGCATCTCCCAGTGGGATGATGTAATTTTATCAGTCACACAGTGGGACTGAATGGGCCAGCAGCAGATGATATCTTCCTGGAGGGAGGATGGGTTGTGGAAAAGATAAAGATGATTGCCCCAGCTGGTTTAAAGATGGCCCATTAGCAGATGGTATGTGCCACAGAGATAAGGGTCACTGCCCCACCCAGCTTCAACAGATGGTAATGGAATACACATTTCTGACCACATCTTATATTGCAACCCAAGGCATCATCCCAGTGGAAGAGAAAAAGGACTGAGACACAAACATTTGAGAACATTCCCATTTTAAGAGTAAATTCTTTTTTCCTTGCATAAAGCAGAGCCAGCCTCACGGACAGGCTGCGGTGCTGGAGAGCTCTGGGATGGGGAGCGGGTGCAGCACCCAGCCCTCCTGGCTGCTCTGCTGATGAAAAGGCTTCCCCAGGGTCCTACAAAGGCTCAGCAATGACAGCAGCTTCAGTCAGCCATCGTCTGGAGCAGGACTGGCCAAAATGCATCTGGAAATTACATCCAGACAGGGTGCAGTTACACCCTTGTGGTAAAAATAGTGCAAAGCTTTCTGGCACAGGGTTTGGAAAGGGTGTTTGTTTGGGTTTTTTTTAATAATTTTTTAAATTTTTTTTTTCTGGCGAAGGGCTCGCCATTTGACAGCACTGCACCCAGGTTCATCCACATTCAGGCTATAATGTGGCCTTGCCATTTGGAAACTTCAGTTCAGCCTCTGTGGCTGCCCCCAGGCTGAGCCCCCTGACAGAGCAGAGCATCCCGGGCAGCAGGGGCTCTGCAGGGGGGAAGCACAGCCGCCAGACCGTGTCCCCGCTGCGTGCTCCGACTGCAGCTCGTGAATGAGGGCTGGTGGCAGGCAGCGTGATCCTAGTGACATAAAAAACTGTGAAAGCGGAAAGAGCTTCCACATTTAGACTCGAACGTGGTAGATACTGCCATGGATACCGGTGTGTTGCTAAGCATGCTGCTTCCTAGGGAAGTCTGTGCTCGTGGAAGCACAGGCTTGTGGGACTACTTTAATTTAAGGGTGATATTGATGCATCTTGTAGGGAGATGTACAGCACAAAGCCAGGCCTATCCTAGATACTGCAGAGATGCAAAGACCTCACCTATAACTACTTCAGGTCAATAATTTTTGTTTTAATTACCACAGGGAAATTGCTACTGCAGATCAGGCTGTCAGTAATAAGTGTAGCTGAAATTGAACTTAATGGACCAAGTTCTATTTATCCAGGAGAGAATCTTGTATTTGTGATATTATTTATTACTTTTCCCCTATTTTACATAGTTTCGCTTTAGTACTCTTCAATTACATTATTTTTGTAGTTCCTTTAGCACACAAGTCCATACCTTTTCTTTCATCATCTTAAAAATCTCTTTTCATACTCGCTCTCTGAGCATATGGAATTTCTTTTTTTCCTCTTTCCTGGTACTACTTTTTCAAATATTTCTGCTGTGTTCTTAAATTTATTCTGTTCTCCCACTTTTGTTCTCAGCTACATCTCTATCCTTATGCCTCTTTTTCCCCATACAGTACGAAACGACAATGAAACAAGATAAACACAAATATGCTTGTGCTCAAAATGAAGGCTATGGAATTTTCATGTGAATAGTGAAGCTATTCTCTTTCTTTGGGCACCATTTAACATCACTGAAAAAAAACCATTTTATTAAGTGAACTTTTTTTTTTTCCCCATATGGATGTCTGGCATTGAATTCATTTTCTCATAAAATAGTTCTCCATGAGAACAACATCTCTAATCTCTCCATAAATAATTCATTAATTTTTTTCCATTTTCAAAGGATATTATCAGTAACAAAAAAGAGGCATTAAAATTAGCAGTTGTGTTAGAAAGAAATGTCATTTTGTTTGCCTTCCTCTCTGTTTAAGGCACTGTAGCCACTTGCCCCTCTCCTCCTAACACTTCTGGCCTGTTAAAGTATAAAGGTGTGAGAATATGCCTTGGCACTTCTCCCTTTATTGGTTATACAACTTCTGCTGGCTTCTAGAAAAATTAATATTGAGGAGAGAGTGCTCAAGTCATTTCTCATCCTTGCATTTGTTAATTCACTTAGCACCATTTAGGAGGTCTAGACAGAGAACTAAAGATAACTATTATCATTAGAATATGGAGATTTCACATGCTTATTGGTATGTTGTTGATGCTTTTTCATCAAGAAACAAGTATCAGCTCTCTCAGTAGAGCCCTAATACATTGTTTTTTTCCTAAGTGGCATCTTCATTCAAGGCACGATGACAGAGGCCATGCATTAATATTTCTGTAGCATAACAACAGCAGTGATCATTCACTACCACTCTTCATTTTGCCACTTTAGCATCTTTCAGATATTTGTCTAAACAAGATTTAGCTCAATAAATGTCCTGCTACGACAGAAAGAATTCTATGCTAATTTAAAGGAAAAATAACTGAGTATATTATGTATCCTTTTTGAGGAGATTTCTGTCCCAAGTTCTTCAGCTGGAAAATGTTACGGAACACAAATTGTTAGAGCTCAAGCCAATATAAAAGAAATCTTTTAAAACACCCTAAATATACCAAATTCTTTCTAGCATATCAAGATTAGCCACTAACTCATTCAGGAAGTGCAGACATCTGAGTGTCCCTTTAACTATACTACATAAATCAAAAATGAAAACCTACCAATGTAATACCTTTAAAAGCAGGGAATAATCTATTCTCCTTTGCAGGTGAGTAAGCAGCAGTCCCAAAGTGGTCAGAAAAACTAATGAATGCAATTATCTACTAATGGCTGTGTCATCTTTAGGTAAGATAAGTCAGAGCATCAGGCTTATCTTAAATGGTCAATAAGGTTCTTCTTTCTTTAATACCTGCTGGATCCCAGAGAGACTGTGAAAACCAAACCATTTGGGTACTATATCCCTCATTCAAATAACTTAAGCGAAACAAGGCAGCCATTTAATATCTTAATATCAGTATAGATGTCCTGAAGAAAGGAAGGAAGTTCTTTTTTTTGCTTTCTGAGAGATCCATGAGAAGGTTACCTTTACACTTGCCAGAAGCTTTCATACATCTCCATTAAAAATTATGTAGCCAGGATTTGACTAAATGTTAGATGTAATAAAATTAAAAAAAAATTGCATTGAGATCTATTTAGGATCAACTGATTTTGAAACCAGTAATTTAATGTGAAAATGTGACATACATTTATGTATGACTTCTTCAAATCTTGCCTTTCAGTGAAAATCATAAATGGTAAAGGACAATCATCATTTGACAGCAAACAGGACTTAGGCCATATCCCTTGTGGAGTTTCCCCATCAACACAAGTGATTCCTAAACCATCCTGACATTAATTTATAAAGACACTGGCTTAAACATACCTATTGCATAAGGCTCAGACATATATAAATTATTTTCAAGACAAACTTAGACAGGAGACTACCAACTTTTTGATGCTTTCTGTTGTTTTCTCCTGGATTTTGATTTTTGTTTCTTTCCTCTTTTTCTTTTCTTCTTTTTTTTGTTTTTTTTTTTTTTTTTTCTTTTCTTGCTTTATGACTACATGAAGTTAAAGCATTACTGTGAATTAATCTGTAAGGACTCTGAGGAATGGAGACAAGGCTTTGCAGCCAGCACAAACATGACCTGGTGCTGTCTGTTCATTGAAAAATCATCATCTTTGGGAGAGACAGGTCACCTCAGGCACCTTGATAAATCTAGTTCTGGAAAAAGACATCCTCACAAATACCAAAATGAAGTCCAAATGCCTTGAATATGACTTTGTCAGAAGAACATGTCCAATAATACACTAAGTTTTAAAGGATCTTGTCTCCAACATTCTGTAAATGGAGCTAAGGCTGCAACTTGACTTCAAGCAAAAAAAATATAGAGGCTTTTACAGCTTGCTTTCACCCAGAAGAAAAATAGATCCCTTTCATCTTTGTGCATGTTCATATTTTTATGTGTTGACAGGAGACAAACTTGCCCACTTAGGTAAAATTTATTCTAAAGAGAATTATATATATATATACATATATATTTAATTTATTCAAAAAAACCACTGCACTGGAGATAAATGCCCTAGCCACTAAACTATTGATGCTGCAGGGACACAGATCTCCATTTCTAAACTAAGATGAGGATTATCTCTGATGACATATTTCTTGCAACAGACATGATTCTGTGGGAGTATTTCATTAAAATTCGTAATAATATTCTAATGATGAATCACTTCATTTAGAAAAAAATTCAGCTTAGCTATGTGTAAGCATATTTTAATCAGCAGGCGTATTGTAACAATTTTATGCTTCAAAATTAAAGAAAACTTAATGCTATTTGAAGTGAATTTTCTATTAGTATAGTACAGTAGTAGGGTCCATCTAGAGATAGTGTAAAATATGTGAATGGTAAATATGGTTTTCTGTGTGTCCAGATCACATTTTCCCGTAGGCTGATTCCTGTTTCACTTTTAAACACTTGGATTTATATGTTAGTTAATTTCCTTTTAATTATTTTCCTTAATAAATTAATATACAGAATTTTTTGGCCTGCATTATATAGGATCCAGCATTAGATAAGCACCGACTAAACACATAGTTAGTGCCTCCAGACCTTCAAAGCAGTCAGACAGTAATTTAACTACTCTGAAGACAATTGTCTGCATCACCCTTTTCTAAAAATTCAAATGACATCCCAGAAGCTGCACACAACTTCTGCCTGTTTTCACCTCACGTATTTTTACTGAATAGCTCTGCACTAGCTAAGAGCTACAAATTTGTTTTCATGCATAAGGGCTCATTAAATTGCTGGATTGCAAGAATGTATAAATTATTTATCCCTATAGAGAAACAGGTTTTATAATTCTCAGCTCAGAATAGACTCCAAATCCCCTCTCATATAGAGAGTCACTGATGTAATTAAAGGTTAAAATAAAGGCGATCAAATGTTAAAAGGATAAACGTGTTCCCTCTCTCCCAAGCTCAGGCATGCTATACATTCCATGCTTCATCTCTTCCTTGGCTGATGCTGGGAGACCTTGACTATCTCCCTCTGTAATTACCTCAGGCTAGAAACAGAGTTTAGCCCGTGTTTTTATGATGTTTTCAGTGCTAGGGGTCAGACCATTCTCTCCACTCTTTCTTTGGCAATGATAAAGGTGAAAACAAAAGAAAATACTCTGATCCAATGGAAATGTTGGGTGAAGTGCTGTTAGAGGCAATGGAAGTTCTGTCAGAAGCAGCTCCTCAGCTCCCTTGAGCTCCACCTCATGTTGAAATTGCTTACAGGATGAGCTAGGCTACCTGGCCTCCACACTGTCAAACGGGGAACATAAAATCTTTACCGAGGGAAAGGCTAATATATCCCCTCATGAATTCTAATGACAGACAGTGTTTCCAAACCTTCAGTGAGACCATTACAATCTTTATAGACTATAATCGATTTTTTGTCTCACAAACAAGCCATCTGCAATTTATAAGCTGCATCATTAGACCTTTTCTCATTGCTTCTATTTTGTTCTTGGTGATGCATAATGTGTTGCTAGTCAGGAAAATTGATTAATTCCTTACTTTTGGCCTTTGGGTTTTGGACTAATTTTGTTTGACTTCCTCAGCTATTTTGATTCTAAAGAGGGAAGAAATCACCCCAGATCAAGCCTTAGCTTGATTATTTATTTAATGTATTTTATTTTTATTAATAGCTTACTTGGACCTCTCTATGACTGCAGTGATAGAGTGGTAAGACAAAACCAACATTATCTTTTGACCACAGGTCTGACGTGACTGCCCTTCAGAATCAGCAGGAATGAAATTGCCTTTCCTTTATCTGCTGATCTTCTCAGACAATTGCATTTCATGGAAGTCCTGGGCAGCTGCCTTTCTTGGAGCATTTTCTCTCCTCTGCAAGGCTGGTGAAGCCTCTCTGCCTGCACACTGCAACCCAGGGAGGAAGAAACAAGAACAGCTGCATTACAGAGCCTGCACTGAAAAACACCCAAGTGCTGCTCCAGCTGTATCAAACTCAAACATGGGCACCCGAAGGAGCTTCTGTAGGCAGTTTGATTTAAACTCTTCCAGTATAGCAAGTGTTCCATTTTGTTCCATTTTGTTTTCAGCATGATTTTCAAGGCATGAGAGCTCTGTAGTACTGCATATGGATTTCTTTTATGAATGGCATTAACAACTTTGAGCAGGAGGTCCTGGTGCTCTGCTGTTCCACTTGTGTAACTTTCTAGGTACATTTATAAGCAACTGTATCATATATATTTAATAAAGTGTATTATGTATTACAATAGGCATCATTACAACACACTACTGTGTTAAAGCTCTCTAAATCCCACCTTTGGAGACAGCAGTAAAAAGAAGTTGAATTAAATTACACCTTAAGGTAGAAAGAGTTTACTTTTCCACACACAACTTCAAAGGTTTCACTGTGGGTGAGAAAAAAGTCATTACAGGGAATGACCAAATGCTAGAGAGAGTGGTTCAAAGGAGAAAAATACACAAAAGAATAAATATACTGAATAAAGAAATGTGAGCCCTTGGAAACAGTTAACCCTTAGCCATGACTTTCTAGAAAGTGTGGGGTGGGGTTCGAACTGGGTAGGTTGAAATAAAGAGGACAACATTTCTGAAAATTGAAAAAGATCATCACACAGGAAATGGAAAAATGGAAAAGAAACAGATTTTAAGGAAAAGAAATGGGAAGACATAGCAGTAAGAGGGAAGGTAGGGCACTCAAGGAGATCGTAAAGAAATTAAATATTTCCTGTAAACCCTTCAAACCTGTAGAGGCCATCTGCAGTAACAGGCCATCTAAAACCAATTATGATTCCTACATAAATTTCCTTACATTTATTACTGTGTTTAATATCATTCAATAAGGAATATGAGTAATTATGACTTGGTATAAGAATCAAATATGTGAGGGAGGAAATTTTAGTGGAATGTCGTTCAACACCAAGAAAGAATCAGCAATGCAAATCAGGCACATGAAAACGGGGGAATACTAAAAGGAAAGTTCATGGGAATCTGAGACATCCTGTCATTTCTGGAAAATGAGATCAACACAAGATAAGTATTACATTCATAAAAAAAAAAAAAAAATGAAAGAATGGATAGTAACAGGTGTATCTTCTTAAATTGAAATGGCATGTGAAGAAAAAGAGGATCACTGCAATGACATGAGTGCAGCTAACAGAGATGCCAACAGCAGATTGCAGGAGTGCTGAACCGAAGATTGTATGGCATTTTTTGGCACACAGCTGTGAGCAGAATCAATAGGATGCACACAGTCACACTCAAGGAGCAAAGTTAGCATGAAATTCCAACAGATGTTTACACTGACCTGAAGGCTCTTGGTGATATTCTAAAGGAACCTGGGCCAATTCAACTGGTATCTTCCTAGAGCAGATTTGTGGCAGATAAAATCCAAGTTGTATCATTAGATTAACACAAGCTGGAATGCTTAGAAATGCTGATCTTGTAGTATGTGTAGACACCACTGGCTTACAAAATATAGTTGGTCAATTCAGACTAAATAATCATCTTTACAAACTTCACAGAGTGCAGAGTCAAAACAATTATTTGGCAGAAGTTTAGATGGAAATGAAGACAAATGCATTCTCTTGTGATGGACTGTATCCTGTCAGAAGGTTAGTTATTCTTATCAACAAATTAAGAAACCTGAACCAGCCTGGTTGGAAAAGCAAAGCATGAAAACATGGAATGTTACTGGATTTGTCCATGTTTGGTTGATTTATTTAATACCTAAAGCCAAAGAGACTTCAAGAGTAAGCAAAAGGAGAAAAAAAAAAAAAAAAAAGACAGGAATGAGAAAGTAAAACAGAATTGTAGAGGTAACAGAGGAGTGAAAAGAGAAATGTAAATTGGGGGGAGGGGCTATTTTAATTGATATAAAGCCAAATAAACACAAAGCAGAACAATCTTGCCCCTTTCAGAGATTAAGCTCTGGGATATCCTCCAGGAAAATGCTATCCTATGGGCTTGCCTTTCCAAGATATGACACATTCAGTGCTGCTATCAAATTCTGACCTTAGCATTGCTGTTCATTTATTAGTTCTTGGACAGGTCCTAAATATAAAGCACCTGTTCTCAGTCAAACAATATATAGTCCAACTGCATCCTGCTGCTTTTCTATTTTTTCCCAGACTGGCCATATGGTTAGTTTCTGGGGTAATTTCCTCAGGAATGACTACTCTTTGAAATGGCCAGTGTGAAGGTCTTACCCCTTGGAGAGCTCTTGTACTCTTGCATTTACAGCAATCTCATTTCTTACAAAAGCAAAAATCCTATTTTGCTGCTTTCAAGGGTACACCCAAGTGGTAGATTTTCTTCATTTTTCTTGGCTTCTACGTTGGCCTTTAATCAATGAGCTCAAAATACCTCCTTCACTTTGTCACTCAGAAATCTTGTCTATCTCCATAAAAAGAAGTAGGTACTTCTTTCTTTTTTTTTTATACAACTAGTTATATCAGTTTCCATCTTTTCACAGCACAGACATATAACATTCATTAAGAAATGTTCCAAATTAAACTTCCTGTTTAAATTTCACATATATCGTTGTGTAAGAATTCTCCTTTTAGTGTATCTTTATTACCTATAACTTTTAATTCTTTCATATGTAATAATACTTCTGAATACACCCTTTTCTCTATAAGTGGAACATAAATTCAAATAAAAATTATATGTCTTGTCAAAAATGGAAGTGCAGGAAAACAATGATTCTTCATGAAAGAGTCAAATCAACAAGGTCCTTGTGGAATTAATCTAAAAAACCCCAAACATTTGATCTTACCTCTAAGTGGGATATTAAATACAAAATATGTGTCTACATTCCCTCAGCAAACCAGGTACTTCTTTTTGTTGTATCTTTCTTTCACAGGCACATACCAGAAAGAGTAATGCAAATGCAAAGAACAACTAAGACAATTTTCAAGCATTTCAGATCACAAGGGGCACAAATGTTGCCAAATTGTTTTTGTCATTCTTGGACCCTAGAGGGCTCTTATGCGTCAGAACGGGTGCAACCACACCATTAATTCCACAAACAAACTACAGGAATGGCAAAACTCTCATGGATTTAAGTGCAATGAAAATTTTATACTAAAAAGGCATTTAGCACAGAACTCACTAACCCATTAAGTCTTATATATTGAAAGCCCTGCAAACACAATATAGACCACAAGCTAAAAGTCCTTCAGGTTCACTTGAGGCACAAAGAGAATGTCATGTCTCAAGGGGACTTATAAAAAAAAAAAACCTGTTCCTGAGCATACTTAGAAAGTTTTAACAGTCATGCTGTTTAAGTCAGGTAGCTCATAAAGGATTTTTATATAATAAAATTTCTAAAAATACAAAAAAATGATATGGCACCCAATATATAATAATCTAATCCTCCTCAACATCTTTGCATAGGGATTAGAGGAAATAAAATAAAGTATGTTAGTGTTTTTATAAAAGAAAGTAGTTCCAGGCAGAAATTGAGTATCACATCCATGTCCACTGACATTTAAAGAAGGCTGAATTAAAAAAATCAAATACAGTTCCTAAATATAAGAACTACAGGCCTAATATATCTGAAAGTTAGCACGTTATTATCAATTAATGGATGAGTATAAAACCTTTAGGATTTTATTCTCTCTCTGGTTGGTTCTTGAATGAAATTGCAGATTTATTACTCAGTTGATATGAGTAGGGGACACAGAGTTTTTGTCAAGAAAAGCCAATCAGAGGTTTATGTCTTTCATTGCTGACACATATGATTTAAACCACTCGACAATTTAGTATTATCTTTAAAGAAGTTCTAAAAAAATCTCTATATCAGAATTTCAAGTCCCAAATCTAATTATCATGAAACTCTCTTTTTTCACAGCTTGAAATATATGTATATTTTGAGGCCTTTTAAAGGAGGCACATGGAAATCCAAAATAAACATATAATCTTGTCTCTCTCACTGTCATGTTTTACTTAATATCCCCAAATTTCTGTTGATGAATACTGTCTGATAAAAACTGGTTTATGAAAAAGGTGCAGAAACAACTTGACACATTCCTCCAGACTCCTGGACATATTCTTTACAAGTAAGCAATTTCAGTAGGATAAGAATGTATGTCTTTTCCTGTCCTCCACCAAATAAAAAAGTGCAACGTCATTATTTGCTGAAATAGAATTGCACTACAGTGTATCTTGATGAACAGATAAAACAGAGAGGAAAAATTATTTTCATATGTTTGCACTAAAAGATATATTTTATATTAAAGAAATTGAACATGCAACTTCTTGTTCAAAACCATCAATGTAAACAGCTGATCAAAAGTAGCAATGGATTTTAGGCACATGCAAATCTTACCAGCAATTTTAAAAATACATTATTCAGAGTTTGGGAATGCAACATTTTGTGTTTCAAAGATGTTTAAAAGAGTACTTAATTTTTTTTTTCCTAGGAATGGTGTATTAGATACAGTATAAACTATTCCACAAAGTGTGTGTGTGCTACCTTTGGCAATCCCATAGTGTCAGCATCCACACCTATGACAATGAAAGAGAAAGGAATGGGATGCACGCATTAGCTTGTCAGCAAATTCCTACAGACATCATGGGAGGTGAGTAAATACGCTCTATGCCTAGAAAAGCTCATAAAATCTTGTCATGGTTATGGCTACTTCCATTTAAAAGCATGTTTGAGTACATCTGTAAATAATAAGAAAGATTTTTTTTTTCCAGAGGGGGGAACAGAGCAATATTATGGTCTTCAAAGCTTCTATATTTCCTCACTACTTAGTGAAATTAAAATCAGACTAAAAAGATTTTGAAGATAAACATATCAATATTATTCTACTCAATAATATATTATTTCAAACCCCACTAATCTGTTCAACAGTATAGACTAACCAGTTCTTTTATTATTGTTTTTCATTTTGTATTCCATTAATGATTAAACATGTAAGACTTAGATAATGCTTTAGTTCTCCTTTGACTAGGAGTTTATATGTTCAGTAGACTTGCTCAGAGATTTCAGGGAGTGAATTCCCTGTGCTCCCCCCTGCAATCACAGACTTGGTGACACTGCATTCAGCCAAAATGCTTTGCTTTCTCCAACCCCCTTGTCATCCTGCTTAAAATCAAACTGAAACTGAGAACATTGGGTCAGCACTGTGGATTGCTCATTCTGGGATTCTGTTTGTGTCACTAGATAGAGCTTCTGCCTATCACTTTTTTCCTTGTGATCCCATTTATGAGCCTTGCTTGGCTGCTCAGTTCAGCTGAATGTATCATGCAGATGTCTCCGTGGAAAGGAGCTGGCACATCAGTGGCTCTTTATGGCTCTCTGATACTTGATGATATCTAGCAACACAGCAACTGGAATGCAACCTGGGATTCACTTTCCAGTATGGGTAACCAGTTTTGTTTGGATTTTTTCCCATAGATTTTGCATTCTTCAGTAGGTCATCTGCGATGACACAGGTGTTATTCACTCTGGTAATTTCATCCAAATGGGAAACAGTGTGGAGCTGGACTGTCTGGTCAATCCCACTCACATATTTTCACATGGCCATTTGAACAGTCTAACAATCCTTTTAAAAATAACACTCAATGTGCATGAAAAACAAGTGAATGACTTGTTAATCTACTGTCCAGCTCCTACCTCAAGACATCCTCAGAGACCTCCATGAAATCAAATGTTATAGCTAAAGTCATTTAAGCTACATAACCCTGAAACTCTCATAATATTATTTAATCATAGAAAGATCAGATTGGAATTATTTATACATAACCTGTTTTATAAATTTTTTGTCAAAGCAACACATTTGGATACATTTTTCATGAAAAACAATATAACTAAACTCCATGACAGAGAGCTAAAGCAGTCTGAGGTAGAACCAAACCCCTTGATCCAAAAATTTCTGAAATCTTTGCTTTCAAAGACTGCCTGAGGAGACTCATTCCACTATTACATTGATGAAAATCAGATCTTCATTTCAATTCAAATACAGATGAACTAATTCATCTTATGCTTGTAGGCAAATT